>NW_027207603.1:0-197500 GCF_963455315.2 Globicephala melas
CCCCTAGAGCGTTGTCGTACCCTCACCTGGACCCTAAACCGTCCCCGTCCGCTAACCCTAACCCTAGCCCGAACCCTAACCCTAACCCTTCCCCGAAGCCTGACCCTCAGCCGTCCCCTAATCCTAACCCGTACGCTGACACTAACCCGCGCCCTCACACGTACGCTCCCCCTAGAGCGTTGTCGTACCCTCACCTGGACCCTAAACCGTCCCCGTCCCCTAACCCTAACCCTAGGCCGAAGCCTAACCCTAACCCTTCCCCGAAGCCTGACCCTCAGCCGTCCCCTAATCCTAACCCGTACGCTGACACTAACCCATGCCCTCACACGTACGCTCCCCCTAGAGCGTTGTCGTACCCTCACCTGGACCCTAAACCGTCCCCGTCCCCTAACCCTAACCCTAGCCCGAACCCTAACCCTAACCCTTCCCCAAAGCCTGACCCTCAGCCGTCCCCTAATCCTAACCCGTACGCTGACACTAACCCGCGCCCTCACACGTACGCTCCCCCTAGAGCGTTGTCGTACCCTCACCTGGACCCTAAACCGTCCCCGTCCCCTAACCCTAACCCTAGCCCGAAGCCTAACCCTAACCCTTCCCCGAAGCCTGACCCTCAGCCGTCCCCTAATCCTAACCCGTACGCTGACACTAACCCGCGCCCTCACACGTACGCTCCCCCTAGAGCGTTGTCGTACCCTCACCTGGACCCTGAACCGTCCCCGTCCCCTAACCCTAACCCTAGCCCGAACCCTAACCCTAACCCTTCCCCGAAGCCTGACCCTCAGCCGTCCCCTAATCCTAAACCGTACGCTGACACTAACCCGCACCCTCACACGTACGCTCCCCCTAGAGCGTTGTCGTACCCTCACCTGGACCCTGAACCGTCCCCGTCCCCTAACCCTAACCCTAGCCCGAACCCTAACCCTAACCCTTCCCCGAAGCCTGACCCTCAGCCGTCCCCTAATCCTAACCCGTACGCTGACACTAACCCGCGCCCTCACACGTACGCTCCCCCTAGAGCGTTGTCGTACCCTCACCTGGACCCTAAACCGTCCCCGTCCCCTAACCCTAACCCTAGCCCGAACCCTAACCCAACCCTTCCCCGAAGCCTGACCCTCAGCCGTCCCCTAATCCTAACCCGTACGCTGACACTAACCCGCGCCCTCACACGTACGCTCCCCCTAGAGCGTTGTCGTACCCTCACCTGGACCCTAAACCGTCCCCGTCCCCTAACCCTAACCCTAGCCCGAAGCCTAACCCTAACCCTTCCCCGAAGCCTGACCCTCAGCCGTCCCCTAATCCTAACCCGTACGCTGACACTAACCCGCGCCCTCACACGTACGCTCCCCCTAGAGCGTTGTCGTACCCTCACCTGGACCCTGAACCGTCCCCGTCCCCTAACCCTAACCCTAGCCCGAACCCTAACCCTAACCCTTCCCCGAAGCCTGACCCTCAGCCGTCCCCTAATCCTAACCCGTACGCTGACAGTAACCCGCGCCCTCACACGTACGCTCCCTCTAGAGCGTTGTCGTACCCTCACCTGGACCCTGAACCGTCCCCGTCCCCTAACCCTAACCCTAGCCCGAACCCTAACCCTAACCCTTCCCCGAAGCCTGACCCTCAGCCGTCCCCTAATCCTAACCCGTACGCTGACACTAACCCGCGCCCTCACACGTACGCTCCCCCTAGAGCGTTGTCGTACCCTCACCTGGACCCTGAACCGTCCCCGTCCCCTAACCCTAACCCTAGCCCGAACCCTAACCCTAACCCTTCCCCGAAGCCTGACCCTCAGCCGTCCCCTAATCCTAACCCGTACGCTGACACTAACCCGCGCCCTCACACGTACGCTCCCCCTAGAGCGTTGTCGTACCCTCACCTGGACCCTGAACCGTCCCCGTCCCCTACCCCTAACCCTAGCCCGAACCCTAACCCTAACCCTTCCCCGAAGCCTCACCCTCAGCCGTCCCCTAATCCTAACCCGTACGCTGACAGTAACCCGCGCCCTCACACGTACGCTCCCCCTAGAGCGTTGTCGTACCCTCACCTGTACCCTGAACCGTCCCCGTCCCCTAACCCTAACCCTAGCCCGAAGCCTAACCCTAACCCTTCCCAGAAGCCTGACCCTCAGCCGTCCCCTAATCCTAACCCGTACGCTGACACTAACCCGCGCCCTCACACGTACACTCCCCCTAGAGCGTTGTCGTACCCTCACCTGGACCCTGAACCGTCCCCGTCCCCTAACCCTAACCCTAGGCCGAAGCCTAACCCTAACCCTTCCCCGAAGCCTGACCCTCAGCCGTCGCCTAATCCTAACCCGTACGCTGACACTAACCCGCGCCCTCACACGTACGCTCCCCCTAGAGCGTTGTCGTACCCTCACCTGGACCCTGAACCGTCCCCGTCCCCTAACCCTAACCCTAGCCCAAACCCTAACCCTAACCCTTCCCCGAAGCCTGACCCTCAGCCGTCCCCTAATCCTAACCCGTACGCTGACACTAACCCGCGCCCTCACACGTACGCTCCCCCTAGAGCGTTGTCGTACCCTCACCTGGACCCTAAACCGTCCCCGTCCCCTAACCCTAACCCTAGCCCGAACCCTAACCCTAACCCTTCCCCGAAGCCTGACCCTCAGCCGTCCCCTAATCCTAACCCGTACGCTGACACTAACCCGCGCCCTCACACGTACGCTCCCCCTAGAGCGTTGTCGTACCCTCACCTGGACCCTAAACCGTCCCCGTCCCCTAACCCTAACCCTAGGCCGAAGCCTAACCCTAACCCTTCCCCGAAGCCTGACCCTCAGCCGTCCCCTAATCCTAACCCGTACGCTGACACTAACCCATGCCCTCACACGTACGCTCCCCCTAGAGCGTTGTCGTACCCTCACCTGGACCCTAAACCGTCCCCGTCCGCTAACCCTAACCCTAGCCCGAACCCTAACCCTAACCCTTCCCCGAAGCCTGACCCTCAGCCGTCCCCTAATCCTAACCCGTACGCTGACACTAACCCGCGCCCTCACACGTACGCTCCCCCTAGAGCGTTGTCGTACCCTCACCTGGACCCTAAACCGTCCCCGTCCCCTAACCCTAACCCTAGCCCGAACCCTAACCCTAACCCTTCCCCGAAGCCTGACCCTCAGCCGTCCCCTAATCCTAACCCGTACGCTGACACTAACCCATGCCCTCACACGTACGCTCCCCCTAGAGCGTTGTCGTACCCTCACCTGGACCCTAAACCGTCCCCGTCCCCTAACCCTAACCCTAGCCCGAACCCTAACCCTAACCCTTCCCCAAAGCCTGACCCTCAGCCGTCCCCTAATCCTAACCCGTACGCTGACACTAACCCGCGCCCTCACACGTACGCTCCCCCTAGAGCGTTGTCGTACCCTCACCTGGACCCTAAACCGTCCCCGTCCCCTAACCCTAACCCTAGCCCGAACCCTAACCCTAACCCTTCCCCGAAGCCTGACCCTCAGCCGTCCCCTAATCCTAACCCGTACGCTGACACTAACCCGCGCCCTCACACGTACGCTCCCCCTAGAGCGTTGTCGTACCCTCACCTGGACCCTGAACCGTCCCCTTCCCCTAACCCTAACCCTAGGCCGAAGCCTAACCCTAACCCTTCCCCGAAGCCTGACCCTCAGCCGTCCCCTAATCCTAACCCGTACGCTGACACTAACCCGCGCCCTCACACGTACGCTCCCCCTAGAGCGTTGTCGTACCCTCACCTGGACCCTGAACCGTCCCCGTCCCCTAACCCTAACCCTAGCCCGAACCCTAACCCTAACCCTTCCCCGAAGCCTGACCCTCAGCCGTCCCCTAATCCTAAACCGTACGCTGACACTAACCCGCACCCTCACACGTACGCTCCCCCTAGAGCGTTGTCGTACCCTCACCTGGACCCTGAACCGTCCCCGTCCCCTAACCCTAACCCTAGCCCGAACCCTAACCCTAACCCTTCCCCGAAGCCTGACCCTCAGCCGTCCCCTAATCCTAACCCGTACGCTGACACTAACCCGCGCCCTCACATGTACGCTCCCCCTAGAGCGTTGTCGTACCCTCACCTGGACCCTAAACCGTCCCCGTCCCCTAACCCTAACCCTAGCCCGAACCCTAACCCAACCCTTCCCCGAAGCCTGACCCTCAGCCGTCCCCTAATCCTAACCCGTACGCTGACACTAACCCGCGCCCTCACACGTACGCTCCCCCTAGAGCGTTGTCGTACCCTCACCTGGACCCTAAACCGTCCCCGTCCCCTAACCCTAACCCTAGCCCGAAGCCTAACCCTAACCCTTCCCCGAAGCCTGACCCTCAGCCGTCCCCTAATCCTAACCCGTACGCTGACACTAACCCGCGCCCTCACACGTACGCTCCCCCTAGAGCGTTGTCGTACCCTCACCTGGACCCTGAACCGTCCCCGTCCCCTAACCCTAACCCTAGCCCGAACCCTAACCCTAACCCTTCCCCGAAGCCTGACCCTCAGCCGTCCCCTAATCCTAACCCGTACGCTGACACTAACCCGCGCCCTCACACGTACGCTCCCCCTAGAGCGTTGTCGTACCCTCACCTGGACCCTGAACCGTCCCCGTCCCCTAACCCTAACCCTAGCCCGAACCCTAACCCTAACCCTTCCCCGAAGCCTGACCCTCAGCCGTCCCCTAATCCTAACCCGTACGCTGACACTAACCCGCGCCCTCACACGTACGCTCCCCCTAGAGCGTTGTCGTACCCTCACCTGGACCCTGAACCGTCCCCGTCCCCTAACCCTAACCCTAGCCCGAACCCTAACCCTAACCCTTCCCCGAAGCCTGACCCTCAGCCGTCCCCTAATCCTAACCCGTACGCTGACACTAACCCGCGCCCTCACACGTACGCTCCCCCTAGAGCGTTGTCGTACCCTCACCTGGACCCTGAACCGTCCCCGTCCCCTACCCCTAACCCTAGCCCGAACCCTAACCCTAACCCTTCCCCGAAGCCTCACCCTCAGCCGTCCCCTAATCCTAACCCGTACGCTGACAGTAACCCGCGCCCTCACACGTACGCTCCCCCTAGAGCGTTGTCGTACCCTCACCTGGACCCTGAACCGTCCCCGTCCCCTAACCCTAACCCTAGCCCGAAGCCTAACCCTAACCCTTCCCCGAAGCCTGACCCTCAGCCGTCCCCTAATCCTAACCTGTACGCTGACACTAACCCGCGCCCTCACACGTACACTCCCCCTAGAGCGTTGACGTACCCTCACCTGGACCCTGAACCGTCCCCGTCCCCTAACCCTAACCCTAGGCCGAAGCCTAACCCTAACCCTTCCCCGAAGCCTGACCCTCAGCCGTCGCCTAATCCTAACCCGTACGCTGACACTAACCCGCGCCCTCACACGTACGCTCCCCCTAGAGCGTTGTCGTACCCTCACCTGGACCCTGAACCGTCCCCGTCCCCTAACCCTAACCCTAGCCCAAACCCTAACCCTAACCCTTCCCGAAGCCTGACCCTCAGCCGTCCCCTAATCCTAACCCGTACGCTGACACTAACCCGCGCCCTCACACGTACGCTCCCCCTAGAGCGTTGTCGTACCCTCACCTGGACCCTAAACCGTCCCCGTCCCCTAACCCTAACCCTAGCCCAAACCCTAACCCTAACCCTTCCCCGAAGCCTGACCCTCAGCCGTCCCCTAATCCTAACCCGTACGCTGACACTAACCCGCGCCCTCACACGTACGCTCCCCCTAGAGCGTTGTCGTACCCTCACCTGGACCCTAAACCGTCCCCGTCCCCTAACCCTAACCCTAGGCCGAAGCCTAACCCTAACCCTTCCCCGAAGCCTGACCCTCAGCCGTCCCCTAATCCTAACCCGTACGCTGACACTAACCCATGCCCTCACACGTACGCTCCCCCTAGAGCGTTGTCGTACCCTCACCTGGACCCTAAACCGTCCCCGTCCCCTAACCCTAACCCTAGCCCGAACCCTAACCCTAACCCTTCCCCAAAGCCTGACCCTCAGCCGTCCCCTAATCCTAACCCGTACGCTGACACTAACCCGCGCCCTCACACGTACGCTCCCCCTAGAGCGTTGTCGTACCCTCACCTGGACCCTAAACCGTCCCCGTCCCCTAACCCTAACCCTAGCCCGAACCCTAACCCTAACCCTTCCCCGAAGCCTGACCCTCAGCCGTCCCCTAATCCTAACCCGTACGCTGACACTAACCCGCGCCCTCACACGTACGCTCCCCCTAGAGCGTTGTCGTACCCTCACCTGGACCCTGAAGCGTCCCCGTCCCCTAACCCTAACCCTAGGCCGAAGCCTAACCCTAAACCTTCCCCGAAGCCTGACCCTCAGCCGTCCCCTAATCCTAAACCGTACGCTGACACTAACCCGCACCCTCACACGTACGCTCCCCCTAGAGCGTTGTCGTACCCTCACCTGGACCCTGAACCGTCCCCGTCCCCTAACCCTAACCCTAGCCCGAACCCTAACCCTAACCCTTCCCCTAAGCCTGACCCTAAGCCGTCCCCTAATCCTAACCCGTACGCTGACACTAACCCGCGCCCTCACACGTACGCTCCCCCTAGAGCGTTGTCGTACCCTCACCTGGACCCTAAACCGTCCCCGTCCCCTAACCCTAACCCTAGCCCGAAACCTAACCCAACCCTTCCCCGAAGCCTGACCCTCAGCCGTCCCCTAATCCTAACCCGTACGCTGACACTAACCCGCGCCCTCACACGTACGCTCCCCCTAGAGCGTTGTCGTACCCTCACCTGGACCCTAAACCGTCCCCGTCCCCTAACCCTAACCCTAGCCCGAAGCCTAACCCTAACCCTTCCCCGAAGCCTGACCCTCAGCCGTCCCCTAATCCTAACCCGTACGCTGACACTAACCCGCGCCCTCACACGTACGCTCCCCCTAGAGCGTTGTCGTACCCTCACCTGGACCCTGAACCGTCCCCGTCCCCTAACCCTAACCCTAGCCCGAACCCTAACCCTAACCCTTCCCCGAAGCCTGACCCTCAGCCGTCCCCTAATCCTAACCCGTACGCTGACAGTAACCCGGGCCCTCACACGTACGCTCCCCCTAGAGCGTTGTCGTACCCTCACCTGGACCCTGAACCGTCCCCGTCCCCTAACCCTAACCCTAGCCTGAACCCTAACCCTAACCCTTCCCCGAAGCCTGACCCTCAGCCGTCCCCTAATCCTAACCCGTACGCTGACACTAACCCGCGCCCTCACACGTACGCTCCCCCTAGAGCGTTGTCGTACCCTCACCTGGACCCTGAACCGTCCCCGTCCCCTAACCCTAAACCTAGGCCGAAGCCTAACCCTAACCCTTCCCCGAAGCCTGACCCTCAGCCGTCCCCTAATCCTAACCCGTACGCTGACACTAACCCGCGCCCTCACACGTACGCTCCCCCTAGAGCGTTGTCGTAACCTCACCTGGACCCAGAACCGTCCCCGTCCCATAACCCTAACCCTAGGCCGAAGCCTAACCCTAACCCTTCCCCGAAGCCTGACCCTCAGCCGTCCCCTAATCCTAACCCGTACGCTGACACTAACCCGCGCCCTCACACGTACGCTCCCCCTAGAGCGTTGTCGTACCCTCACCTGGACCCTGAACCGTCCCCGTCCCCTAACCCTAACCCTAGCCCGAACCCTAACCCTAACCCTTCCCCGAAGCCTGACCCTCAGCCGTCCCCTAATCCTAACCCGTACGCTGACACTAACCCGCGCCCTGACACGTACGCTCCCCCTAGAGCGTTGTCGTACCCTCACCTGGACCCTAAACCGTCCCCGTCCCCTAACCCTAACCCTAGGCCGAAGCCTAACCCTAACCCTTCCCCGAAGCCTGACCCTCAGCCATCCCCTAATCCTAACCCGTACGCTGACAGTAACCCATGCCCTCACACGTACGCTCCCCCTAGAGCGTTGTCGTACCCTCACCTGGACCCTAAACCGTCCCCGTCCCCTAACCCTAACCCTAGCCAAAACCCTAAACCTAACCCTTCCCCGAAGCCTGACCCTCAGCCGTCCCCTAATCCTAACCCGTACGCTGACACTAACCTGCGCGCTCACACGTACGCTCCCCCTAGAGCGTTGTCGTACCCTCACCTGGACCCTAAACCGTCCCCGTCCCCTAACCCTAACCCTAGCCCGAACCCTAACCCTAACCCTTCCCCGAAGCCTGACCCTCAGCCATCCCCTAATCCTAACCCGTACGCTGACACTAACCCGCGCCCTCACACGTACGCTCCCCCTAGAGCGTTGTCGTACCCTCACCTGGACCCTAAACCGTCCCCGTCCCCTAACCCTAAACGTAGGCCGAAGCCTAACCCTAACCCTTCCCCGAAGCCTGACCCTCAGCCGTCCCCTAATCCTAACCCGTACGCTGACACTAACCCACGCCCTATCACGTACGCTCCCCATAGAGCGTTGTCGTACCCTCACCTGGACCCTAATCCGTCCCCGTCCCCTTACCCTAACCCTAGCCCGAACCCTAACCCTAACCCTTCCCCGAAGCCTGACCCTCAGCCGTCCCCTAATCCTAACCTGTACGCTGACACTAACCCGCGCCCTCACACGTACGCTCCCCCTAGAGCGTTGTCGTACCCTCACCTGGACCCTGAACCGTCCCCGTCCCCTAACCCTAACCCTAGGCCGAAGCCTAACCCTAACCCTTCCCCGAAGCCTGACCCTCAGCCGTCCCCTAATCCTAACCCGTACGCTGACACTAACCCGCGCCCTCACACGTACGCTCCCCCTAGAGCGTTGTCGTACCCTCACCTGGACCCTGAACCGTCCCCGTCCCCTAACCCTAACCCTAGGCCGAAGCCTAACCCTAACCCTTCCCCGAAGCCTGACCCTCAGCCATCCCCTTATCCTAACCCGTACGCTGACACTAACCCGCGCCCTCACACGTACGCTCCCCCTAGAGCGTTGTCGTACCCTCACCTGGACCCTGAACCGTCCCCGTCCCCTAACCCTAACCCTAGGCCGAAGCCTAACCCTAACCCTTCCCCAAAGCCTGACCCTCAGCCGTCCCCTAATCCTAACCCGTACGCTGACACTAACCCGCGCCCTAACACGTACGCTCCCCCTAGAGCGTTGTCGTACCCTCACCTGGACCCTGAACCGTCCCCGTCCCCTAACCCTAACCCTAGGCCGAAGCCTAACCCTAAACCTTCCCCGAAGCCTGACCCTCAGCCGTCCCCTAATCCTAAACCGTACGCTGACACTAACCCGCACCCTCACACGTACGCTCCCCCTAGAGCGTTGTCGTACCCTCACCTGGACCCTGAACCGTCCCCGTCCCCTAACCCTAACCCTAGCCCGAACCCTAACCCTAACCCTTCCCCTAAGCCTGACCCTCAGCCGTCCCCTAATCCTAACCCGTACGCTGACACTAACCCGCGCCCTCACACGTACGCTCCCCCTAGAGCGTTGTCGTACCCTCACCTGGACCCTGAACCGTCCCCGTCCCCTAACCCTAACCCTAGGCCGAAGCCTAACCCTAACCCTTCCCCAAAGCCTGACCCTCAGCCGTCCCCTAATCCTAACCCGTACGCTGACACTAACCCGCGCCCTAACACGTACGCTCCCCCTAGAGCGTTGTCGTACCCTCACCTGGACCCTGAACCGTCCCCGTCCCCTAACCCTAACCCTAGGCCGAAGCCTAACCCTAAACCTTCCCCGAAGCCTGACCCTCAGCCGTCCCCTAATCCTAAACCGTACGCTGACACTAACCCGCACCCTCACACGTACGCTCCCCCTAGAGCGTTGTCGTACCCTCACCTGGACCCTGAACCGTCCCCGTCCCCTAACCCTAACCCTAGCCCGAACCCTAACCCTAACCCTTCCCCTAAGCCTGACCCTCAGCCGTCCCCTAATCCTAACCCGTACGCTGACACTAACCCGCGCCCTCACACGTACGCTCCCCCTAGAGCGTTGTCGTACCCTCACCTGGACCCTAAACCGTCCCCGTCCCCTAACCCTAACCCTAGCCCGAACCCTAACCCAACCCTTCCCCGAAGCCTGACCCTCAGCCGTCCCCTAATCCTAACCCGTACGCTGACACTAACCCGCGCCCTCACACGTACGCTCCCCCTAGAGCGTTGTCGTACCCTCACCTGGACCCTAAACCGTCCCCGTCCCCTAACCCTAACCCTAGCCCGAAGCCTAACCCTAACCCTTCCCCGAAGCCTGACCCTCAGCCGTCCCCTAATCCTAACCCGTACGCTGACACTAACCCGCGCCCTCACACGTACGCTCCCCCTAGAGCGTTGTCGTACCCTCACCTGGACCCTGAACCGTCCCCGTCCCCTAACCCTAACCCTAGCCCGAACCCTAACCCTAACCCTTCCCCGAAGCCTGACCCTCAGCCGTCCCCTAATCCTAACCCGTACGCTGACAGTAACCCGCGCCCTCACACGTACGCTCCCCCTAGAGCGTTGTCGTACCCTCACCTGGACCCTGAACCGTCCCCGTCCCCTAACCCTAACCCTAGCCCGAACCCTAACCCTAACCCTTCCCCGAAGCCTGACCCTCAGCCGTCCCCTAATCCTAACCCGTACGCTGACACTAACCCGCGCCCTCACACGTACGCTCCCCCTAGAGCGTTGTCGTACCCTCACCTGGACCCTGAACCGTCCCCGTCCCCTAACCCTAAACCTAGGCCGAAGCCTAACCCTAACCCTTCCCCGAAGCCTGACCCTCAGCCGTCCCCTAATCCTAACCCGTACGCTGACACTAACCCGCGCCCTCACACGTACGCTCCCCCTAGAGCGTTGTCGTAACCTCACCTGGACCCAGAACCGTCCCCGTCCCATAACCCTAACCCTAGGCCGAAGCCTAACCCTAACCCTTCCCCGAAGCCTGACCCTCAGCCGTCCCCTAATCCTAACCCGTACGCTGACACTAACCCGCGCCCTCACACGTACGCTCCCCCTAGAGCGTTGTCGTAGCCTCACCTGGACCCTGAACCGTCCCCGTCCCCTAACCCTAACCCTAGCCCGAACCCTAACCCTAACCCTTCCCCGAAGCCTGACCCTCAGCCGTCCCCTAATCCTAACCCGTACGCTGACACTAACCCGCGCCCTCACACGTACGCTCCCCCTAGAGCGTTGTCGTACCCTCACCTGGACCCTAAACCGTCCCCGTCCCCTAACCCTAACCCTAGCCCGAACCCTAACCCTAACCCTTCCCCGAAGCCTGACCCTCAGCCGTCCCCTAATCCTAACCCGTACGCTGACACTAACCCGCACCGTCACACGTACGCTCCCCCTAGAGCGTTGTCGTACCCTCACCTGGACCCTAAACCGTCCCCGTCCCCTAACCCTAACCCTAGGCCGAAGCCTAACCCTAACACTTCCCCGAAGCCTGACCCTCAGCCGTCCCCTAATCCTAACCCGTACGCTGACACTAACCCGCGCCCTCACACGTACGCTCCCCCTAGAGCGTTGTCGTACCCTCACCTGGACCCTAAACCGTCCCCGTCCCCTAACCCTAACCCTAGCCCGAACCCTAACCCTAACCCTTCCCCGAAGCCTGACCCTCAGCCGTCCCCTAATCCTAACCCGTACGCTGACACTAACCCGCGCCCTATCACGTACGCTCCCCATAGAGCGTTGTCGTACCCTCACCTGGACCCTAATCCGTCCCC
Organism: Globicephala melas; assembly: GCF_963455315.2. Taxonomy (NCBI): domain Eukaryota; kingdom Metazoa; phylum Chordata; class Mammalia; order Artiodactyla; family Delphinidae; genus Globicephala; species Globicephala melas. Next base: position 11,634 of record NW_027207603.1, read on the forward strand.
GTCCCCTTACCCTAACCCTAGCCCGAACCCTAACCCTAACCCTTCCCCGAAGCCTGACCCTCAGCCGTCCCCTAATCCTAACCTGTACGCTGACACTAACCCGCGCCCTCACACGTACGCTCCCCCTAGAGCGTTGTCGTACCCTCACCTGGACCCTGAACCGTCCCCGTCCCCTAACCCTAACCCTAGGCCGAAGCCTAACCCTAACCCTTCCCCGAAGCCTGACCCTCAGCCGTCCCCTAATCCTAACCCGTACGCTGACACTAACCCGCGCCCTCACACGTACGCTCCCCCTAGAGCGTTGTCGTACCCTCACCTGGACCCTGAACCGTCCCCGTCCCCTAACCCTAACCCCAGGCCGAAGCCTAACCCTAACCCTTCCCCGAAGCCTGACCCTCAGCCGTCCCCTAATCCTAACCCGTACGCTGACACTAACCCGCGCCCTCACACGTACGCTCCCCCTAGAGCGTTGTCGTACCCTCACCTGGAACCTAAACCGTCCCCGTCCCCTAACCCTAACCCTAGCCCGAACCCTAACCCTAACCCTTCCCCGAAGCCTGACCCTCAGCCGTCCCCTAATCCTAACCCGTACGCTGACACTAACCCGCGCCCTCACACGTACGCTCCCCCTAGAGCGTTGTCGTACCCTCACCTGGACCCTAAACCGTCCCCGTCCCCTAACCCTAACCCTAGCCCGAACCCTAACCCTAACCCTTCCCCGAAGCCTGACCCTCAGCCGTCCCCTAATCCTAACCCGTACGCTGACACTAACCCGCGCCCTCACACGTACGCTCCCCCTAGAGCGTTGACGTACCCTCACCTGGACCCTGAACCGTCCCCGTCCCCTAACCCTAACCCTAGACCGAACCCTAACCCTAACCCTTCCCCGAAGCCTGACCCTCAGCCGTCCCCTAATCCTAACCCGTACGCTGACACTAACCCGCGCCCTCACACGTACGCTCCCCCTAGAGCGTTGTCGTACCCTCACCTGGACCCTAAACCGTCCCCGTCCCCTAACCCTAACCCTAGCCCGAACCCTAACCCTAACCCTTCCCCGAAGCCTGACCCTCAGCCGTCCCCTAATCCTAACCCGTACGCTGACACTAACCCGCGCCCTCACACGTACGCTCCCCCTAGAGCGTTGTCGTACCCTCACCTGGACCCTAAACCGTCCCCGTCCCCTAACCCTAACCCTAGGCCGAAGCCTAACCCTAACCCTTCCCCGAAGCCTGACCCTCAGCCGTCCCCTAATCCTAACCCGTACGCTGACACTAACCCATGCCCTCACACGTACGCTCCCCCTAGAGCGTTGTCGTACCCTCACCTGGACCCTAAACCGTCCCCGTCCCCTAACCCTAACCCTAGGCCGAAGCCTAACCCTAACCCTTCCCCGAAGCCTGACCCTCAGCCGTCCCCTAATCCTAACCCGTACGCTGACACTAACCCGCGCCCTCACACGTACGCTCCCCCTAGAGCGTTGTCGTACCCTCACCTGGACCCTAAACCGTCCCCGTCCCCTAACCCTAACCCTAGCCCGAACCCTAACCCTAACCCTTCCCCGAAGCCTGACCCTCAGCCGTCCCCTAATCCTAACCCGTACGCTGACACTAACCCGCGCCCTCACACGTACGCTCCCCCTAGAGCGTTGTCGTACCCTCACCTGGACCCTAAACCGTCCCCGTCCCCTAACCCTAACCCTAGCCCGAACCCTAACCCTAACCCTTCCCCGAAGCCTGACCCTCAGCCGTCCCCTAATCCTAACCCGTACGCTGACACTAACCCGCGCCCTCACACGTACGCTCCCCCTAGAGCGTTGTCGTACCCTCACCTGGACCCTGAACCATCCCCGTCCCCTAACCCTAACCCTAGCCCGAACCCTAACCCTAACCCTTCCCCGAAGCCTGACCCTCAGCCATCCCCTAATCCTAACCCGTACGCTGACACTAACCCGCACCCTCACACGTACGCTCCCCTTAGAGCGTTGTCGTACCCTCACCTGGACCCTGAACCGTCCCCGTCCCCTAACCCTAACCCTAGCCCGAACCCTAACCCTAACCCTTCCCCGAAGCCTGACCCTCAGCCGTCCCCTAATCCTAACCCGTACGCTGACACTAACCCGCGCCCTCACACGTACGCTCCCCCTAGAGCGTTGTCGTACCCTCACCTGGACCCTAAACCGTCCCCGTCCCCTAACCCTAACCCTAGCCCGAACCCTAACCCTAACCCTTCCCCGAAGCCTGACCCTCAGCCGTCCCCTAATCCTAACCCGTACGCTGACACTAACCCGCGCCCTCACATGTACGCTCCCCCTAGAGCGTTGTCGTACCCTCACCTGGACCCTGAACCGTCCCCGTCCCCTAACCCTAACCCTAGCCCGAAGCCTAACCCTAACCCTTCCCCGAAGCCTGACCCTCAGCCGTCCCCTAATCCTAACCCGTACGCTGACACTAACCCGCGCCCTCACACGTACGCTCCCCCTAGAGCGTTGTCGTACCCTCACCTGGACCCTGAACCGTCCCCGTCCCCTAACCCTAACCCTAGCCCGAACCCTAACCCTAACCCTTCCCCGAAGCCTCACCCTCAGCCGTCCCCTAATCCTAACCCGTACGCTGACAGTAACCCGCGCCCTCACACGTACGCTCCCCCTATTGCGTTGTCGTACCCTCACCTGGACCCTGAACCGTCCCCGTCCCCTAACCCTAACCCTAGCCCGAACCCTAACCCTAACCCTTCCCCAAAGCCTGACCCTCAGCCGTCCCCTAATCCTAACCCGTACGCTGACACTAACCCGCGCCCTCACACGTACGCTTCCCCTAGAGCGTTGTCGTACCCTCACCTGGACCCTGAACCGTCCCCGTCCCCTAACCCTAACCCTAGCCCGAACCCTAACCCTAACCCTTCCCCGAAGCCTGACCCTCAGCCGTCCCCTAATCCTAACCCGTACGCTGACAGTAACCCGCGCCCTCACACGTACGCTCCCCCTAGAGCGTTGTCGTACCCTCACCTGGACCCTGAACCGTCCCCGTCCCCTAACCCTAACCCTAGCCCGAACCCTAACCCTAACCCTTCCCCGAAGCCTGACCCTCAGCCGTCCCCTAATCCTAACCCGTACGCTGACACTAACCCGCGCCCTCACACGTACGCTCCCCCTAGAGCGTTGTCGTACCCTCACCTGGACCCTGAACCGTCCCCGTCCCCTAACCCTAACCCTAGGCCGAAGCCTAACCCTAACCCTTCCCCGAAGCCTGACCCTCAGCCGTCCCCTAATCCTAACCCGTACGCTGACACTAACCCGCGCCCTCACACGTACGCTCCCCCTAGAGCGTTGTCGTAACCTCACCTGGACCCTGAACCGTCCCCGTCCCATAACCCTAACCCTAGGCCGAAGCCTAACCCTAACCCTTCCCCGAAGCCTGACCCTCAGCCGTCCCCTAATCCTAACCCGTACGCTGACACTAACCCGCGCCCTCACACGTACGCTCCCCCTAGAGCGTTGTCGTACCCTCACCTGGACCCTGAACCGTCCCCGTCCCCTAACCCTAACCCTAGCACGAACCCTAACCCTAACCCTTCCCCGAAGCCTGACCCTCAGCCGTCCCCTAATCCTAACCCGTACGCTGACACTAACCCGCGCCCTGACACGTACGCTCCCCCTAGAGCGTTGTCGTACCCTCACCTGGACCCTAAACCGTCCCCGTCCCCTAACCCTAACCCTAGGCCGAAGCCTAACCCTAACCCTTCCCCGAAGCCTGACCCTCAGCCATCCCCTAATCCTAACCCGTACGCTGACAGTAACCCATGCCCTCACACGTACGCTCCCCCTAGAGCGTTGTCGTACCCTCACCTGGACCCTAAACCGTCCCCGTCCCCTAACCCTAACCCTAGCCCGAACCCTAAACCTAACCCTTCCCCGAAGCCTGACCCTCAGCCGTCCCCTAATCCTAACCCGTACGCTGACACTAACCCGCGCCCTCACACGTACGCTCCCCCTAGAGCGTTGTCGTACCCTCACCTGGACCCTAAACCGTCCCCGTCCCCTAACCCTAACCCTAGCCCGAACCCTAACCCTAACCCTTCCCCGAAGCCTGACCCTCAGCCATCCCCTAATCCTAACCCGTACGCTGACACTAACCCGCGCCCTCACACGTACGCTCCCCCTAGAGCGTTGTCGTACCCTCACCTGGACCCTAAACCGTCCCCGTCCCGTAACCCTAAACCTAGGCCGAAGCCTAACCCTAACCCTTCCCCGAAGCCTGACCCTCAGCCGTCCCCTAATCCTAACCCGTACGCTGACACTAACCCGCGCCCTCACACGTACGCTCCCCCTAGAGCGTTGTCGTACCCTCACCTGGACCCTAAACCGTCCCCGTCCCCTAACACTAACCCTAGCCCGAACCCTAACCCTAACCCTTCCCGGAAGCCTGACCCTCAGCCGTCCCCTAATCCTAACCCGTACGCTGACACTAACCCGCGCCCTCACACGTACGCTCCCCCTAGAGCGTTGTCGTACCCTCACCTGGACCCTAAACCGTCCCCGTCCCCTAACCCTAACCCTAGCCCGAACCCTAACCCTAACCCTTCCCCGAAGCCTGACCCTCAGCCGTCCCCTAATCCTAACCCGTACGCTGACACTAACCCGCGCCCTCACACGTACGCTCCCCCTAGAGCGTTGTCGTACCCTCACCTGGACCCTAAACCGTCCCCGTCCCCTAACCCTAACCCTAGCCCGAACCCTAACCCTAACCCTTCCCCGAAGCCTGACCCTCAGCCGTCCCCTAATCCTAACCCGTACGCTGACACTAACCCGCACCGTCACACGTACGCTCCCCCTAGAGCGTTGTCGTACCCTCACCTGGACCCTAAACCGTCCCCGTCCCCTAACCCTAACCCTAGGCCGAAGCCTAACCCTAACACTTCCCCGAAGCCTGACCCTCAGCCGTCCCCTAATCCTAACCCGTACGCTGACACTAACCCGCGCCCTCACACGTACGCTCCCCCTAGAGCGTTGTCGTACCCTCACCTGGACCCTAAACCGTCCCCGTCCCCTAACCCTAACCCTAGCCCGAACCCTAACCCTAACCCTTCCCCGAAGCCTGACCCTCAGCCGTCCCCTAATCCTAACCCGTACGCTGACACTAACCCGCGCCCTATCACGTACGCTCCCCATAGAGCGTTGTCGTACCCTCACCTGGACCCTAATCCGTCCCCGTCCCCTAACCCTAACCCTAGCCCGAACCCTAACCCTAACCCTTCCCCGAAGCCTGACCCTCAGCCGTCCCCTAATCCTAACCTGTACGCTGACACTAACCCGCGCCCTCACACGTACGCTCCCCCTAGAGCGTTGTCGTACCCTCACCTGGACCCTGAACCGTCCCGGTCCCCTAACCCTAACCCTAGGCCGAAGCCTAACCCTAACCCTTCCCCGAAGCCTGACCCTCAGCCGTCCCCTAATCCTAACCCGTACGCTGACACTAACCCGCGCCCTCACACGTACGCTCCCCCTAGAGCGTTGTCGTACCCTCACCTGGACCCTGAACCGTCCCCGTCCCCTAACCCTAACCCTAGGCCGAAGCCTAACCCTAACCCTTCCCCGAAGCCTGACCCTCAGCCGTCCCCTTATCCTAACCCGTACGCTGACACTAACCCGCGCCCTCACACGTACGCTCCCCCTAGAGCGTTGTCGTACCCTCACCTGGACCCTGAACCGTCCCCGTCCCCTAACCCTAACCCTAGGCCGAAGCCTAACCCTAACCCTTCCCCAAAGCCTGACCCTCAGCCGTCCCCTAATCCTAACCCGTACGCTGACACTAACCCGCGCCCTAACACGTACGCTCCCCCTAGAGCGTTGTCGTACCCTCACCTGGACCCTGAACCGTCCCCGTCCCCTAACCCTAACCCTAGGCCGAAGCCTAACCCTAACACTTCCCCGAAGCCTGACCCTCAGCCGTCCCCTAATCCTAACCCGTACGCTGACACTAACCCGAACCCTCACACGTACGCTCCCCCTAGAGCGTTGTCGTACCCTCACCTGGACCCTGAACCGTCCCCGTCCCCTAACCCTAACCCTAGCCCGAACCCTAACCCTAACCCTTCCCGGTAGCCTGACACTCAGCCGTCCCCTAATCCTAACCCGTACGCTGACACTAACCCGCGCCCTCACACGTACGCTCCCCCTAGAGCGTTGTCGTACCCTCACCTGGACCCTGAACCATCCCCGTCCCCTAACCCTAACCCTAGCCCGAAGCCTAACCCTAACCCTTCCCCGAAGCCTGACCCTCAGCCGTCCCCTAATCCTAACCCGTACGCTGACACTAACCCGCGCCCTCACACGTACGCTCCCCCTAGAGCGTTGTCGTACCCTCACCTGGACCCTGAACCGTCCCCGTCCCCTAACCCTAACCCTAGCCCGAACCCTAACCCTAACCCTTCCCCGAAGCCTGACCCTCAGCCGTCCCCTAATCCTAACCCGTACGCTGACACTAACCCGCGCCGTCACACGTACGCTCCCCCTAGAGCGTTGTCGTACCCTCACCTGGACCCTAAACCGTCCCCGTCCCCTAACCCTAACCCTAGGCCGAAGCCTAACCCTAACACTTCCCCGAAGCCTGACCCTCAGCCGTCCCCTAATCCTAACCCGTACGCTGACACTAACCCGCGCCCTCACACGTACGCTCCCCCTAGAGCGTTGTCGTACCCTCACCTGGACCCTAAACCGTCCCCGTCCCCTAACCCTAACCCTATCCCGAACCCTAACCCTAACCCTTCCCCGAAGCCTGACCCTCAGCCGTCCCCTAATCCTAACCCGTACGCTGACACTAACCCGCGCCCTATCACGTACGCTCCCCATAGAGCGTTGTCGTACCCTCACCTGGACCCTAATCCGTCCCCGTCCCCTAACCCTAACCCTAGCCCGAACCCTAACCCTAACCCTTCCCCGAAGCCTGACCCTCAGCCGTCCCCTAATCCTAACCTGTACGCTGACACTAACCCGCGCCCTCACACGTACGCTCCCCCTAGAGCGTTGTCGTACCCTCACCTGGACCCTGAACCGTCCCCGTCCCCTAACCCTAACCCTAGGCCGAAGCCTAACCCTAACCCTTCCCCGAAGCCTGACCCTCAGCCGTCCCCTAATCCTAACCCGTACGCTGACACTAACCCGCGCCCTCACACGTACGCTCCCCCTAGAGCGTTGTCGTACCCTCACCTGGACCCTGAACCGTCCCCGTCCCCTAACCCTAACCCTAGCCCGAAGCCTAACCCTAACCCTTCCCCGAAGCCTGACCCTCAGCCGTCCCCTAATCCTAACCCGTACGCTGACACTAACCCGCGCCCTCACACGTACGCTCCCCCTAGAGCGTTGTCGTACCCTCACCTGGACCCTGAACCGTCCCCGTCCCCTAACCCTAACCCTAGGCCGAAGCCTAACCCTAACCCTTCCCCAAAGCCTGACCCTCAGCCGTCCCCTAATCCTAACCCGTACGCTGACATTAACCCGCGCCCTAACACGTACGCTCCCCCTAGAGCGTTGTCGTACCCTCACCTGGACCCTGAACCGTCCCCGTCCCCTAACCCTAACCCTAGGCCGAAGCCTAACCCTAACACTTCCCCGAAGCCTGACCCTCAGCCGTCCCCTAATCCTAACCCGTACGCTGACACTAACCCGCGCCCTCACACGTACGCTCCCCCTAGAGCGTTGTCGTACCCTCACCTGGACCCTGCACCGTCCCCGTCCCCTAACCCTAACCCTAGCCCGAACCCTAACCCTAACCCTTCCCCGAAGCCTGACCCTCAGCCGTCCCCTAATCCTAACCCGTACGCTGACACTAACCCGCGCCCTCACACGTACGCTCCCCCTAGAGCGTTGTCGTACCCTCACCTGGACCCTGAACCATCCCCGTCCCCTAACCCTAACCCTAGCCCGAAGCCTAACCCTAACCCTTCCCCGAAGCCTGACCCTCAGCCGTCCCCTAATCCTAACCCGTACGCTGACACTAACCCGCGCCCTCACACGTACGCTCCCCCTAGAGCGTTGTCGTACCCTCACCTGGACCCTGAACCGTCCCCGTCCCCTAACCCTAACCCTAGGCCGAAGCCTAACCCTAACCCTTCCCCGAAGCCTGACCCTCAGCCGTCCCCTAATCCTAACCCGTACGCTGACACTAACCCGCGCCCTAACACGTACGCTCCCCCTAGAGCGTTGTCGTACCCTCACCTGGACCCTGAACCGTCCCCGTCCCCTAACCCTAACCCTAGGCCGAAGCCTAACCCTAACACTTCCCCGAAGCCTGACCCTCAGCCGTCCCCTAATCCTAACCCGTACGCTGACACTAACCCGCGCCCTCACACGTACGCTCCCCCTAGAGCGTTGTCGTACCCTCACCTGGACCCTGAACCGTCCCCGTCCCCTAACCCTAACCCTAGCCCGAACCCTAACCCTAACCCTTCCCCAAAGCCTGACCCTCAGCCGTCCCCTAATCCTAACCCGTACGCTGACACTAACCCGCGCCCTCACACGTACGCTCCCCCTAGAGCGTTGTCGTACCCTCACCTGGACCCTGAACCGTCCCCGTCCCCTAACCCTAACCCTAGCCCGAACCCTAACCCTAACCCTTCCCCGAAGCCTGACCCTCAGCCGTCCCCTAATCCTAACCCGTACGCTGACACTAACCCGCGCCCTCACACGTACGCTCCCCCTAGAGCGTTGTCGTACCCTCACCTGGACCCTGAACCGTCCCCGTCCCCTAACCCTAACCCTAGGCCGAAGCCTAACCCTAACCCTTCCCCGAAGCCTGACCCTCACCCGTCCCCTAATCCTAACCCGTACGCTGACACTAACCCGCGCCCTCACACGTACGCTCCCCCTAGAGCGTTGTCGTACCCTCACCTGGACCCTGAACCGTCCCCGTCCCCTAACCCTAACCCTAGCCCGAACCCTAACCCTAACCCTTCCCCGAAGCCTGACCCTCACCCGTCCCCTAATCCTAACCCGTACGCTGACACTAACCCGCGCCCTCACACGTACGCTCCCCCTAGAGCATTGTCGTACCCTCACCTGGACCCTAAACCGTCCCCGTCCCCTAACCCTAACCCTAGCCCGAACCCTAACCCTAACCCTTCCCCGAAGCCTGACCCTCAGCCGTCCCCTAATCCTAACCCGTACGCTGACACTAACCCGCGCCCTCACACGTACGCTCCCCCTACAGCGTTGTCGTACCCTCACCTGGACCCTGAACCGTCCCCGTCCCCTAACCCTAACCCTAGCCCGAACCCTAACCCTAACCCTTCCCCGAAGCCTGACCCTCAGCCGTCCCCTAATCCTAACCCGTACGCTGACACTAACCCGCGCCCTCACACGTACGCTCCCCCTAGAGCGTTGTCGTACCCTCACCTGGACCCTGAACCGTCCCCGTCCCCTAACCCTAACCCTAGGCCGAAGCCTAACCCTAACCCTTCCCCGAAGCCTGACCCTCAGCCGTCCCCTAATCCTAACCCGTACGCTGACACTAACCCGCGCCCTCACACGTACGCTCCCCCTAGAGCGTTGTCGTACCCTCACCTGGACCCTGAACCGTCCCCGTCCCCTAACCCTAACCCTAGCCCGAACCCTAACCCTAACCCTTCCCCGAAGCCTGACCCTCAGCCGTCCCCTAATCCTAACCCGTACGCTGACACTAACCCGCGCCCTCACACGTACGCTCCCCCTAGAGCGTTGTCGTACCCTCACCTTGACCCTGAACCGTCCCCGTCCCCTAACCCTAACCCTAGGCCGAAGCCTAACCCTAACCCTTCCCCGAAGCCTGACCCTCAGCCGTCCCCTAATCCTAACCCGTACGCTGACACTAACCCGCGCCCTCACACGTACGCTCCCCCTAGAGCGTTGTCGTACCCTCACCTGGACCCTGAACCGTCCCCGTCCCCTAACCCTAACCCTAGCCCGAACCCTAACCCTAACCCTTCCCCGAAGCCTGACCCTCAGCCGTCCCCTAATCCTAACCCGTACGCTGACACTAACCCACGCCCTCACACGTACGCTCCCCCTAGAGCGTTGTCGTACCCTCACCTGGACCCTAAACCGTCCCCGTCCCCTAACCCTAACCCTAGCCCGAACCCTAACCCTAACCCTTCCCCGAAGCCTGACCCTCAGCCGTCCCCTAATCCTAAGCCGTACGCTGACACTAACCCGCGCCCTCACACGTACGCTCCCCCTAGAGCGTTGTCGTACCCTCACCTGGACCCTGAACCGTCCCCGTCCCCTAACCCTAACCCTAGCCCGAACCCTAACCCTAACCCTTCCCCGAAGCCTGACCCTCAGCCGTCCCATAATCCTAACCCGTACGCTGACACTAACCCGCGCCCTCACACGTACGCTCCCCCTAGAGCGTTGTCGTACTCTCACCTGGACCCTGAACCGTCCCCGTCCCCTAACCCTAACCCTAGCCCGAACCCTAACCCTAACCCTTCCCCGAAGCCTGACCCTCAGCCGTCCCCTAATCCTAACCCGTACGCTGACACTAACCCGCGCCCTCACACGTACGCTCCCCCTAGAGCGTTGTCGTACCCTCACCTGGACCCTGAACCGTCCCCGTCCCCTAACCCTAACCCTAGGCCGAAGCCTAACCCTAACCCTTCCCCGAAGCCTGACCCTCACCCGTCCCCTAATCCTAACCCGTACGCTGACACTAACCCGCGCCCTCACACGTACGCTCCCCCTAGAGCGTTGTCGTACCCTCACCTGGACCCTGAACCGTCCCCGTCCCCTAACCCTAACCCTAGCCCGAACCCTAACCCTAACCCTTCCCCGAAGCCTGACACTCACCCGTCCCCTAATCCTAACCCGTACGCTGACACTAACCCACGCCCTCACACGTACGCTCCCCCTAGAGCATTGTCGTACCCTCACCTGGACCCTAAACCGTCCCCGTCCCCTAACCCTAACCCTAGCCCGAACCCTAACCCTAACCCTTCCCCGAAGCCTGACCCTCAGCCGTCCCCTAATCCTAACCCGTACGCTGACACTAACCCGCGCCCTCACACGTACGCTCCCCCTACAGCGTTGTCGTACCCTCACCTGGACCCTGAACCGTCCCCGTCCCCTAACCCTAACCCTAGCCCGAACCCTAACCCTAACCCTTCCCCGAAGCCTGACCCTCAGCCGTCCCCTAATCCTAACCCGTACGCTGACACTAACCCGCGCCCTCACACGTACGCTCCCCCTAGAGCGTTGTCGTACCCTCACCTGGACCCTGAACCGTCCCCGTCCCCTAACCCTAACCCTAGGCCGAAGCCTAACCCTAACCCTTCCCCGAAGCCTGACCCTCAGCCGTCCCCTAATCCTAACCCGTACGCTGACACTAACCCGCGCCCTCACACGTACGCTCCCCCTAGAGCGTTGTCGTACCCTCACCTGGACCCTGAACCGTCCCCGTCCCCTAACCCTAACCCTAGCCCGAACCCTAACCCTAACCCTTCCCCGAAGCCTGACCCTCAGCCGTCCCCTAATCCTAACCCGTACGCTGACACTAACCCGCGCCCTCACACGTACGCTCCCCCTAGAGCGTTGTCGTACCCTCACCTTGACCCTGAACCGTCCCCGTCCCCTAACCCTAACCCTAGGCCGAAGCCTAACCCTAACCCTTCCCCGAAGCCTGACCCTCAGCCGTCCCCTAATCCTAACCCGTACGCTGACACTAACCCGCGCCCTCACACGTACGCTCCCCCTAGAGCGTTGTCGTACCCTCACCTGGACCCTGAACCGTCCCCGTCCCCTAACCCTAACCCTAGCCCGAACCCTAACCCTAACCCTTCCCCGAATCCTGACCCTCAGCCGTCCCCTAATCCTAACCCGTACGCTGACACTAACCCACGCCCTCACACGTACGCTCCCCCTAGAGCATTGTCGTACCCTCACCTGGACCCTAAACCGTCCCCGTCCCCTAACCCTAACCCTAGCCCGAACCCTAACCCTAACCCTTCCCCGAAGCCTGACCCTCAGCCGTCCCCTAATCCTAAGCCGTACGCTGACACTAACCCGCGCCCTCACACGTACGCTCCCCCTAGAGCGTTGTCGTACCCTCACCTGGACCCTGAACCGTCCCCGTGCCCTAACCCTAACCCTAGCCCGAACCCTAACCCTAACCCTTCCCCGAAGCCTGACCCTCAGCCGTCCCCTAATCCTAACCCGTACGCTGACACTAACCCGCGCCCTCACACGTACGCTCCCCCTAGAGCGTTGTCGTACTCTCACCTGGACCCTAAACCGTCCCCGTCCCCTAACCCTAACCCTAGCCCGAACCCTAACCCTAACCCTTCGCCGAAGCCTAACCCTCAGCCGTCCCCTAATCCTATCCCGTACGCTGACACTAACCCGCGCCCTCACACGTACGCTCCCCCTAGAGCGTTGTCGTACCCTCACCTGGACCCTAAACCGTCCCCGTCCCCTAACCCTAACCCTAGCCCGAAGCCTAACCCTAACCCTTCCCCGAAGCCTGACCCTCAGCCGTCCCCTAATCCTAACCCGTACGCTGACACTAACCCGCGCCCTCACACGTACGCTCCCCCTAGAGCGTTGTCGTACCCTCACCTGGACCCTGAACCGTCCCCGTCCCCTAACCCTAACCCTAGCCCGAACCCTAACCCTAACCCTTCCCCGAAGCCTGACCCTCAGCCGTCCCCTAATCCTAACCCGTACGCTGACACTAACCCGCGCCCTCACACGTACGCTCCCCCTAGAGCGTTGTCGTACCCTCACCTGGACCCTGAACCGTCCCCGTCCCCTAACCCTAACCCTAGGCCGAAGCCTAACCCTAACCCTTCCCCGAAGCCTGACCCTCAGCCGTCCCCTAATCCTAACCCGTACGCTGACACTAACCCGCGCCCTCACACGTACGCTCCCCCTAGAGCGCTGTCGTACCCTCACCTGGACCCTGAACCGTCCCCGTCCCCTAACCCTAACCCTAGCCCGAACCCTAACCCTAACCCTTCCCCGAAGCCTGACCCTCAGCCGTCCCCTAATCCTAACCCGTACGCTGACACTAACCCGCGCCCTCACACGTACGCTCCCCCTAGAGCGTTGTCGTACCCTCACCTGGACCCTGAACCGTCCCCGTCCCCTAACCCTAACCCTAGCCCGAACCCTAACCCTAACCCTTCCCCGAAGCCTGACCCTCAGCCGTCCCCTAATCCTAACCCGTACGCTGACACTAACCCGCGCCCTCACACGTACGCTCCCCCTAGAGCGTTGTCGTACCCTCACCTGGACCCTGAACCGTCCCCGTCCCCTAACCCTAACCCTAGCCCGAACCCTAACCCTAACCCTTCCCCGAAGCCTGACCCTCAGCCGTCCCCTTATCCTAACCCGTACGCTGACACTAACCCGCGCCCTCATACGTACGCTCCCCCTAGAGCGTTGTCGTACCCTCACCTGGACCCTAAACCATCCCCGTCCCCTAACCCTAACCCTAGCCGGAACCCTAACCCTAACCCTTCCCCGAAGCCTGACCCTCAGCCGTCCCCTAATCCTAACCCGTACGCTGACACTAACCCGCGCCCTCACACGTACGCTCCCCCTAGAGCGTTGTCGTACCCTCACCTGGACCCTGAACCGTCCCCGTCCCCTAACCCTAACCCTAGGCCGAAGCCTAACCCTAACCCTTCCCCGAAGCCTGACCCTCAGCCGTCCCCTAATCCTAACCCGTACGCTGACACTAACCCGCGCCCTCACACGTACGCTCCCCCTAGAGCGTTGTCGTACCCTCACCTGGACCCTGAACCGTCCCCGTCCCCTAACCCTAACCCTAGGCCGAAGCCTAACCCTAACACTTCCCCAAAGCCTGACCCTCAGCCGTCCCCTAATCCTAACCCGTACGCTGACACTAACCCGCGCCCTAACACGTATGCTCCCCCTAGAGCGTTGTCGTACCCTCACCTGGACCCTGAACCGTCCCCTTCCCCTAACCCTAACCCTAGGCCGAAGCCTAACCCTAACCCTTCCCTGAAGCCTGTCCCTCAGCCGTCCTCTAATCCTAACCCGTACGCTGACACTAACCCGCGCCCTCACACGTACGCTCCCCCTAGAGCGTTGTCGTACCCTCACCTGGACCCTGAACCGTCCCCGTCCCGTAACCCTAACCCTAGGCCGAAGCCTAACCCTAACCCTTCCCCAAAGCCTGACCCTCAGCCATCCCCTAATCCTAACGCGTACGCTGACACTAACCCGCGCCCTAACACGTACGCTCCCCCTAGAGCGTTGTCGTACCCTCACCTGGACCCTGAACCGTCCCCGTCCCCTAACCCTAATCCTAGGCCGAAGCCTAACCCTAACCCTTCCCCGAAGCCTGACCCTCAGCCGTCCCCTAATCCTAACCCGTACGCTGACACTAACCCGCGCCCTCACACGTACGCTCCCCCTAGAGCGTTGTCGTACCCTCACCTGGACCCTGAACCGTCCCCGTCCCCTAACCCTAACCCTAGCCCGAACCCTAACCCTAACCCTTCCCCAAAGCCTGACCCTCAGCCGTCCCCTAATCCTAACCCGTACGCTGACACTAACCCGCGCCCTCACACGTACGCTCCCCCTAGAGCGTTGTCGTACCCTCACCTGGACCCTGAACCGTCCCCGTCCCCTAACCCTAACCCTAGGCCGAAGCCTAACCCTAACCCTTCCCCGAAGCCTGACCCTCACCCGTCCCCTAATCCTAACCCGTACGCTGACACTAACCCGCGCCCTCACACGTACGCTCCCCCTAGAGCGTTGTCGTACCCTCACCTGGACCCTGAACCGTCCCCGTCCCCTAACCCTAACCCTAGGCCGAAGCCTAACCCTAACCCTTCCCCGAAGCCTGACCCTCAGCCGTCCCCTAATCCTAACCCGTACGCTGACACTAACCCGCGCCCTCACACGTACGCTCCCCCTAGAGCGTTGTCGTACCCTCACCTGGACCCTGAACCGTCCCCGTCCCCTAACCCTAACCCTAGCCCGAACCCTAACCCTAACCCTTCCCCGAAGCCTGACCCTCACCCGTCCCCTAATCCTAACCCGTACGCTGACACTAACCCACGCTCTCACACGTACGCTTCCCCTAGAGCATTGTCGTACCCTCACCTGGACCCTAAACCGTCCCCGTCCCCTAACCCTAACCCTAGCCCGAACCCTAACCCTAACCCTTCCCCGAAGCCTGACCCTCAGCCGTCCCCTAATCCTAAGCCGTACGCTGACACTAACCCGCGCCCTCACACGTACGCTCCCCCTAGAGCGTTGTCGTACCCTCACCTGGACCCTGAACCGTCCCCGTCCCCTAACCCTAACCCTAGCCCGAACCCTAACCCTAACCCTTCCCCGAAGCCTGACCCTCAGCCGTCCCCTAATCCTAACCCGTACGCTGACACTAACCCGCGCCCTCACACGTACGCTCCCCCTAGAGCGTTGTCGTACTCTCACCTGGACCCTAAACCGTCCCCGTCCCCTAACCCTAACCCTAGCCCGAACCCTAACCCTAACCCTTCCCCGAAGCCTAACCCTCAGCCGTCCCCTAATCCTAACCCGTACGCTGACACTAACCCGCGCCCTCACACGTACGCTCCCCCTAGAGCGTTGTCGTACCCTCACCTGGACCCTAAACCGTCCCCGTCCCCTAACCCTAACCCTAGCCCGAAGCCTAACCCTAACCCTTCCCCGAAGCCTGACCCTCAGCCGTCACCTAATCCTAACCCGTACGCTGACACTAACCCGCGCCCTCACACGTACGCTCCCCCTAGAGCGTTGTCGTACCCTCACCTGGACCCTAAACCGTCCCCGTCCCCTAACCCTAACCCTAGCCCGAACCCTAACCCTAACCCTTCCCCAAAGCCTGACCCTCAGCCGTCCCCTAATCCTAACCCGTACGCTGACACTAACCCGCGCCCTCACACGTACGCTCCCCCTAGAGCGTTGTCGTACCCTCACCTGGACCCTGAACCGTCCCCGTCCCCTAACCCTAACCCTAGCCCGAACCCTAACCCTAACACTTCCCCGAAGCCTGACCCTCAGCCGTCCCCTAATCCTAACCCGTACGCTGACACTAACCCGCGCCCTCACACGTACGCTCCCCCTAGAGCGTTGTCGTACCCTCACCTGGACCCTGAACCGTCCCCGTCCCCTAACCCTAACCCTAGCCCGAACCCTAACCCTAACCCTTCCCCGAAGCCTGACCCTCAGCCGTCCCCTAATCCTAACCCGTACGCTGACACTAACCCGCGCCCTCACACGTACGCTCCCCCTAGAGCGTTGTCGTACCCTCACCTGGACCCTGAACCTTCCCCGTCCCCTAACCCTAACCCTAGGCCGAAGCCTAACCCTAACCCTTCCCCGAAGCCTGACCCTCAGCCGTCCCCTAATCCTAACCCGTACGCTGACACTAACCCGCGCCCTCACACGTACGCTCCCCCTAGAGCGTTGTCGTACCCTCACCTGGACCCTGAACCGTCCACGTCCCCTAACCCTAACCCTAGCCCGAACCCTAACCCTAACACTTCCCCGAAGCCTGACCCTCAGCCGTCCCCTAATCCTAACCCGTACGCTGACACTAACCCGCGCCCTCACACGTACGCTCCCCCTAGAGCGTTGTCGTACCCTCACCTGGACCCTGAACCGTCCCCGTCCCCTAACCCTAACCCTAGGCCGAAGCCTAACCCTAACCCTTCCCCGAAGCCTGACCCTCAGCCGTCCCCTAATCCTAACCCGTACGCTGACACTAACCCGCGCCCTCACACGTACGCTCCCCCTAGAGCGTTGTCGTACCCTCACCTGGACCCTGAACCGTCCCCGTACCCTAACCCTAACCCTAGCCCGAACCCTAACCCTAACCCTTCCCCGAAGCCTGACCCTCAGCCGTCCCCTAATCCTAACCCGTACGCTGACACTAACCCGCGCCCTCACACGTACGCTCCCCCTAGAGCGTTGTCGTACCCTCACCTGGACCCTGAACCGTCCCCGTCCCCTAACCCTAACCCTAGCCCGAACCCTAACCCTAACCCTTCCCCGAAGCCTGACCCTCAGCCGTCCCCTAATCCTAACCCGTACGCTGACACTAACCCGCTCCCTCACACGTACGCTCCCCCTAGAGCGTTGTCGTACCCTCACCTGGACCCTGAACCGTCCCCGTCCCCTAACCCTAACCCTAGGCCGAAGCCTAACCCTAACCCTTCCCCGAAGCCTGACCCTCAGCCGTCCCCTAATCCTAACCCGTACGCTGACACTAACCCGCGCCCTCACACGTACGCTCCCCCTAGAGCGTTGTCGTACCCTCACCTGGACCCTGAACCGTCCCCGTCCCCTAACCCTAACCCTAGCCCGAACCCTAACCCTAACCCTTCCCCGAAGCCTGACCCTCACCCGTCCCCTAATCCTAACCCGTACGCTGACACTAACCCACGCTCTCACACGTACGCTCCCCCTAGAGCATTGTCGTACCCTCACCTGGACCCTAAACCGTCCCCGTCCCCTAACCCTAACCCTAGCCCGAACCCTAACCCTAACCCTTCCCCGAAGCCTGACCCTCAGCCGTCCCCTAATCCTAAGCCGTACGCTGACACTAACCCGCGCCCTCACACGTACGCTCCCCCTAGAGCGTTGTCGTACCCTCACCTGGACCCTGAACCGTCCCCGTCCCCTAACCCTAACCCTAGGCCGAAGCCTAACCCTAACCCTTCCCCGAAGCCTGACCCTCAGCCGTCCCCTAATCCTAACCCGTACGCTGACACTAACCCGCGCCCTCACACGTACGCTCCCCCTAGAGCGTTGTCGTACCCTCACCTGGACCCTGAACCGTCCCCGTACCCTAACCCTAACCCTAGCCCGAACCCTAACCCTAACCCTTCCCCGAAGCCTGACCCTCAGCCGTCCCCTAATCCTAACCCGTACGCTGACACTAACCCGCGCCCTCACACGTACGCTCCCCCTAGAGCGTTGTCGTACCCTCACCTGGACCCTGAACCGTCCCCGTCCCCTAACCCTAACCCTAGCCCGAACCCTAACCCTAACCCTTCCCCGAAGCCTGACCCTCAGCCGTCCCCTAATCCTAACCCGTACGCTGACACTAACCCGCTCCCTCACACGTACGCTCCGCCTAGAGCGTTGTCGTACCCTCACCTGGACCCTGAACCGTCCCCGTCCCCTAACCCTAACCCTAGGCCGAAGCCTAACCCTAACCCTTCCCCGAAGCCTGACCCTCAGCCGTCCCCTAATCCTAACCCGTACGCTGACACTAACCCGCGCCCTCACACGTACGCTCCCCCTAGAGCGTTGTCGTACCCTCACCTGGACCCTGAACCGTCCCCGTCCCCTAACCCTAACCCTAGCCCGAACCCTAACCCTAACCCTTCCCCGAAGCCTGACCCTCACCCGTCCCCTAATCCTAACCCGTACGCTGACACTAACCCACGCTCTCACACGTACGCTCCCCCTAGAGCATTGTCGTACCCTCACCTGGACCCTAAACCGTCCCCGTCCCCTAACCCTAACCCTAGCCCGAACCCTAACCCTAACCCTTCCCCGAAGCCTGACCCTCAGCCGTCCCCTAATCCTAAGCCGTACGCTGACACTAACCCGCGCCCTCACACGTACGCTCCCCCTAGAGCGTTGTCGTACCCTCACCTGGACCCTGAACCGTCCCCGTCCCCTAACCCTAACCCTAGCCCGAACCCTAACCCTAACCCTTCCCCGAAGCCTGACCCTCAGCCGTCCCCTAATCCTAACCCGTACGCTGACACTAACCCGCGCCCTCACACGTACGCTCCCCCTAGAGCGTTGTCGTACTCTCACCTGGACCCTAAACCGTCCCCGTCCCCTAACCCTAACCCTAGCCCGAACCCTAACCCTAACCCTTCCCCGAAGCCTAACCCTCAGCCGTCCCCTAATCCTAACCCGTACGCTGACACTAACCCGCGCCCTCACACGTACGCTCCCCCTAGAGCGTTGTCGTACCCTCACCTGGACCCTAAACCGTCCCCGTCCCCTAACCCTAACCCTAGCCCGAAGCCTAACCCTAACCCTTCCCCGAAGCCTGACCCTCAGCCGTCACCTAATCCTAACCCGTACGCTGACACTAACCCGCGCCCTCACACGTACGCTCCCCCTAGAGCGTTGTCGTACCCTCACCTGGACCCTAAACCGTCCCCGTCCCCTAACCCTAACCCTAGCCCGAACCCTAACCCTAACCCTTCCCCAAAGCCTGACCCTCAGCCGTCCCCTAATCCTAACCCGTACGCTGACACTAACCCGCGCCCTCACACGTACGCTCCCCCTAGAGCGTTGTCGTACCCTCACCTGGACCCTGAACCGTCCCCGTCCCCTAACCCTAACCCTAGCCCGAACCCTAACCCTAACCCTTCCCCGAAGCCTGACCCTCAGCCGTCCCCTAATCCTAACCCGTACGCTGACACTAACCCGCGCCCTCACACGTACGCTCCCCCTAGAGCGTTGTCGTACCCTCACCTGGACCCTGAACCGTCCCCGTCCCCTAACCCTAACCCTAGCCCGAACCCTAACCCTAACCCTTCCCCGAAGCCTGACCCTCAGCCGTCCCCTAATCCTAACCCGTACGCTGACACTAACCCGCGCCCTCACACGTACGCTCCCCCTAGAGCGTTGTCGTACCCTCACCTGGACCCAGAACCTTCCCCGTCCCCTAACCCTAACCCTAGGCCGAAGCCTAACCCTAACCATTCCCCGAAGCCTGACCCTCATCCGTCCCCTAATCCTAACCCGTACGCAGACACTAACCCGCGCCCTCACACGTACGCTCCCCCTAGAGCGTTGTCGTACCCTCACCTGGACCCTGAACCGTCCCCGTCCCCTAACCCTAACCCTAGCCCGAACCCTAACCCTAACCCTTCCCCGAAGCCTGACCCTCAGCCGTCCCCTAATCCTAACCCGTACGCTGACACTAACCCGCGCCCTCACACGTACGCTCCCCCTAGAGCGTTGTCGTACCCTCACCTGGACCCTGAACCGTCCCCGTCCCCTAACCCTAACCCTAGCCCGAACCCTAACCCTAACCCTTCCCCGAAGCCTGACCCTCAGCCGTCCCCTAATCCTAACCCGTACGCTGACACTAACCCGCGCCCTCACACGTACGCTCCCCCTAGAGCGTTGTCGTACCCTCACCTGGACCCTGAACCTTCCCCGTCCCCTAACCCTAACCCTAGGCCGAAGCCTAACCCTAACCATTCCCCGAAGCCTGACCCTCATCCGTCCCCTAATCCTAACCCGTACGCTGACACTAACCCGCGCCCTCACACGTACGCTCCCCCTAGAGCGTTGTCGTACCCTCACCTGGACCCTGAACCGTCCCCGTCCCCTAACCCTAACCCTAGCCCGAACCCTAACCCTAACCCTTCCCCGAAGCCTGACCCTCAGCCGTCCCCTAATCCTAACCCGTACGCTGACACTAACCCGCGCCCTCACACGTACGCTCCCCCTAGAGCGTTGTCGTACCCTCACCTGGACCCTGAACCGTCCCCGTCCCCTAACCCTAACCCTAGCCCGAACCCTAACCCTAACCCTTCCCCGAAGCCTGACCCTCAGCCGTCCCCTAATCCTAACCCGTACGCTGACACTAACCCGCGCCCTCACACGTACGCTCCCCCTAGAGCGTTGTCGTACCCTCACCTGGACCCTGAACCTTCCCCGTCCCCTAACCCTAACCCTAGGCCGAAGCCTAACCCTAACCATTCCCCGAAGCCTGACCCTCAGCCGTCCCCTAATCCTAACCCGTACGCTGACACTAACCCGCGCCCTCACACGTACGCTCCCCCTAGAGCGTTGTCGTACCCTCACCTGGACCCTGAACCGTCCCCGTCCCCTAACCCTAACCCTAGCCCGAACCCTAACCCTAACCCTTCCCCGAAGCCTGACCCTCAGCCGTCCCCTAATCCTAACCCGTACGCTGACACTAACCCGTGCCCTCACACGTACGCTCCCCCTAGAGCGTTGTCGTACCCTCACCTGGACCCTGAACCGTCCCCGTCCCCTAACCCTAACCCTAGGCCGAAGCCTAACCCTAACCCTTCCCCGAAGCCTGACCCTCAGCCGTCCCCTAATCCTAACCCGTACGCTGACACTAACCCACGCCCTCACACGTACGCTCCCCCTAGAGCGTTGTCGTACCCTCACCTGGACCCTGAACCGTCCCCGTACCCTAACCCTAACCCTAGCCCGAACCCTAACCCTAACCCTTCCCCGAAGCCTGACCCTCAGCCGTCCCCTAATCCTAACCCGTACGCTGACACTAACCCGCGCCCTCACACGTACGCTCCCCCTAGAGCGTTTTCGTACCCTCACCTGGACCCTGAACCGTCCCCGTCCCCTAACCCTAACCCTAGCCCGAACCCTAACCCTAACCCTTCCACGAAGCCTGACCCTCAGCCGTCCCCTAATCCTAACCCGTACGCTGACACTAACCCGCACCCTCACACGTACGCTCCCCCTAGAGCGTTGTCGTACCCTCACCTGGACCCTGAACCGTCCCCGTCCCCTAACCCTAACCCTAGCCCGAACCCTAACCCTAACCCTTCCCTGAAGCCTGACCCTCAGCCGTCCCCTAATCCTAACCCGTACGCTGACACTAACCCGCGCCCTCATACGTACGCTCCCCCTAGAGCGTTGTCGTACACTCACCTGGACCCTAAACCATCCCCGTCCGCTAACCCTAACCCTAGCCTGAACCCTAACCCTAACCCTTCCCCGAAGCCTGACCCTCAGCCGTCCCCTAATCCTAACCCGTACGCTGAAACTAACCCGCGCCCTCACACGTACGCTCCCCCTAGAGCGTTGTCGTACCCTCACCTGGACCCTAAACCGTCCCCGTCCCCTAACCCTATCCCTAGCCCGAACCCTAACCCTAACCCTTCCCCGAAGCCTGACCCTCAGCCGTCCCCTAATCCAAACCCGTACGCTGACACTAACCCGCGCCCTCACACGTACGCTCCCCCTAGAGCGTTGTCGTACCCTCACCTGGACCCTGAACCGTCCCCGTCCCCTAACCCTAACCCTAGCCCGAACCCTAACCCTAACCCTTCCCCGAAGCCTGACCCTCAGCCGTCCCCTAATCCTAACCCGTACGCTGACACTAACCCGCTCCCTCACACGTACGCTCCCCCTAGAGCGTTGTCGTACCCTCACCTGGACCCTGAACCGTCCCCGTCCCCTAACCCTAACCCTAGGCCGAAGCCTAACCCTAACCCTTCCCCGAAGCCTGACCCTCAGGCGTCCCCTAATCCTAACCCGTACGCTGACACTAACCCGCGCCCTCACACGTACGCTCCCCCTAGAGCGTTGTCGTACCCTCACCTGGACCCTGAACCGTCCCCGTCCCCTAACCCTAACCCTAGCCTGAACCCTAACCCTAACCCTTCCCCGAAGCCTGACGCTCAGCCGTCCCCTAATCCTAACCCGTACGCTGACACTAACCCGCGCCCTCACACGTACGCTCCCCCTAGAGCGTTGTCGTACCCTCACCTGGACCCTGAACCGTCCCCGTCCCCTAACCCTAACCCTAGCCCGAACCCTAACCCTAACCCTTCCCGGAAGCCTGACCCTCAGCCGTCCCCTAATCCTAACCCGTACGCTGACACTAACCCGCGCCCTCACACGTACGCTCCCCCTAGAGCGTTGTCGTACCCTCACCTGGACCCGGAACCGTCCCTGTCCCCTAACCCTAACCCTAGCCCGAACCCTAACCCTAACCCTTCCCCGAAGCCTGACCCTCAGCCGTCCCCTAATCCTAACCCGTACGCTGACACTAACCCGCGCCCTCACACGTACGCTCCCCCTAGAGCGTTGTCGTACCCTCACCTGGACCCTGAACCATCCCCGTCCCCTAACCCTAACCATAGCCCGAACCCTAACCCTAACCCTTCCCCGAAGCCTGACCCTCAGCCGTCCCCTAATCCTAACCCGTACGCTGACACTAACCCGCGCCCTCACACGTACGCTCCCCCTAGAGCGTTGTCGTACCCTCACCTGGACCCTGAACCGTCCCCGTCCCCTAACCCTAACCCTAGCCCGAACCCTAACCCTAACCCTTCCCCGAAGCCTGACCCTCAGCCGTCCCCTAATCCTAACCCGTACGCTGACACTAACCCGCGCCCTCACACGTACGCTCCCCCTAGAGCGTTGTCGTACCCTCACCTGGACCCTAAACCGTCCCCGTCCCCTAACCCTAACCCTAGCCCGAACCCTAACCCTAACCCTTCCCCGAAGCCTGACCCTCAGCCGTCCCCTAATCCTAACCCGTACGCTGACACTAACCCGCGCCCTCACACGTACGCTCCCCCTAGAGCGTTGTCGTACCCTCACCTGGACCCTAAACCGTCCCCGTTCCCTAACCCTAACCCTAGCCCGAACCCTAACCCTAACCCTTCCCCGAAGCCTAACCCTCACCCGTCCCCTAATCCTAACCCGTACGCTGACACTAACCCACGCCCTCACACGTACGCTCCCCCTAGAGCATTGTCGTACCCTCACCTGGACCCTAAACCGTCCCCGTCCCCTAACCCTAACCCTAGCCCGAACCCTAACCCTAACCCTTCCCCGAAGCCTGACCCTCAGCCGTCCCCTAATCCTAACCCGTACGCTGACACTAACCCGCGCCCTCACACGTACGCTCCCCCTAGAGCGTTGTCGTACCCTCACCTGGACCCTGAACCGTCCCCGTCCCCTAACCCTAACCCTAGCCCGAACCCTAACCCTAACCCTTCCCCGAAGCCTGACCCTCAGCCGTCCCCTAATCCTAACCCGTACGCTGACACTAACCCGCGCCCTCACACGTACGCTCCCTCTAGAGCGTTGTCGTACTCTCACCTGGACCCTAAACCGTCCCCGTCCCCTAACCCTAACCCTAGCCCGAACCCTAACCCTAACCCTTCCCCGAAGCCTAACCCTCAGCCGTCCCCTAATCCTAACCCGTACGCTGACACTAACCCGCGCCCTCACACGTACGCTCCCCCTAGAGCGTTGTCGTACCCTCACCTGGACCCTAAACCGTCCCCGTCCCCTAACCCTAACCCTAGCCCGAAGCCTAACCCTAACCCTTCCCCGAAGCCTGACCCTCACCCGTCACCTAATCCTAACCCGTACGCTGACACTAACCCGCGCCCTCACACGTACGCTCCCCCTAGAGCGTTGTCGTACCCTCACCTGGACCCTAAACCGTCCCCGTCCCCTAACCCTAACCCTAGCCCGAACCCTAACCCTAACCCTTCCCCAAAGCCTGACCCTCAGCCGTCCCCTAATCCTAACCCGTACGCTGACACTAACCCGCGCCCTCACACGTACGCTCCCCCTAGAGCGTTGTCGTACCCTCACCTGGACCCTGAACCGTCCCCGTCCCCTAACCCTAACACTAGCCCGAACCCTAACCCTAACCCTTCCCCGAAGCCTGACCCTCAGCCGTCCCCTAATCCTAACCCGTACGCTGACACTAACCCGCGCCCTCACACGTACGCTCCCCCTAGAGCGTTGTCGTACCCTCACCTGGACCCTGAACCGTCCCCGTCCCCTAACCCTAACCCTAGCCCGAACCCTAACCCTAACCCTTCCCTGAAGCCTGACCCTCAGCCGTCCCCTAATCCTAACCCGTACGCTGACACTAACCCGCGCCCTCACACGTACGCTCCCCCTAGAGCGTTGTCGTACTCTCACCTGGACCCTAAACCGTCCCCGTCCCCTAACCCTAACCCTAGCCCGAACCCTAACCCTAACCCTTCCCCGAAGCCTAACCCTCAGCCGTCCCCTAATCCTAACCCGTACGCTGACACTAACCCACGCCCTCACACGTACGCTCCCCCTAGAGCGTTGTCGTACCCTCACCTGGACCCTGAACCTTCCCCGTCCCCTAACCCTAACCCTAGGCCGAAGCCTAACCCTAACCCTTCCCCGAAGCCTGACCCTCAGCCGTCCCCTAATCCTAACCCGTACGCTGACACTAACCCGCGCCCTCACACGTACGCTCCCCCTAGAGCGTTGTCGTACCCTCACCTGGACCCTGAACCGTCCCCGTCCCCTAACCCTAACCCTAGCCCGAACCCTAACCCTAACACTTCCCCGAAGCCTGACCCTCAGCCGTCCCCTAATCCTAACCCGTACGCTGACACTAACCCGCGCCCTCACACGTACGCTCCCCCTAGAGCGTTGTCGTACCCTCACCTGGACCCTGAACCGTCCCCGTCCCCTAACCCTAACCCTAGGCCGAAGCCTAACCCTAACCCTTCCCCGAAGCCTGACCCTCAGCCGTCCCCTAATCCTAACCCGTACGCTGACACTAACCCACGCCCTCACACGTACGCTCCCCCTAGAGCGTTGTCGTACCCTCACCTGGACCCTGAACCGTCCCCGTACCCTAACCCTAACCCTAGCCCGAACCCTAACCCTAACCCTTCCCCGAAGCCTGACCCTCAGCCGTCCCCTAATCCTAACCCGTACGCTGACACTAACCCGCGCCCTCACACGTACGCTCCCCCTAGAGCGTTGTCGTACCCTCACCTGGACCCTGAACCGTCCCCGTCCCCTAACCCTAACCCTAGCCCGAACCCTAACCCTAACCCTTCCACGAAGCCTGACCCTCAGCCGTCCCCTAATCCTAACCCGTACGCTGACACTAACCCGCACCCTCACACGTACGCTCCCCCTAGAGCGTTGTCGTACCCTCACCTGGACCCTGAACCGTCCCCGTCCCCTAACCCTAACCCTAGCCCGAACCCTAACCCTAAACCTTCCCCGAAGCCTGACCCTCAGCCGTCCCCTAATCCTAACCCGTACGCTGACACTAACCCGCGCCCTCATACGTACGCTCCCCCTAGAGCGTTGTCGTACACTCACCTGGACCCTAAACCATCCCCGTCCGCTAACCCTAACCCTAGCCTGAACCCTAACCCTAACCCTTCCCCGAAGCCTGACCCTCAGCCGTCCCCTAATCCTAACCCGTACGCTGACACTAACCCGCGCCCTCACACGTACGCTCCCCCTAGAGCGTTGTCGTACCCTCACCTGGACCCTAAACCGTCCCCGTCCCCTAACCCTATCCCTAGCCCGAACCCTAACCCTAACCCTTCCCCGAAGCCTGACCCTCAGCCGTCCCCTAATCCAAACCCGTACGCTGACACTAACCCGCGCCCTCACACGTACGCTCCCCCTAGAGCGTTGTCGTACCCTCACCTGGACCCTGAACCGTCCCCGTCCCCTAACCCTAACCCTAGCCCGAACCCTAACCCTAACCCTTCCCCGAAGCCTGACCCTCAGCCGTCCCCTAATCCTAACCCGTACGCTGACACTAACCCGCTCCCTCACACGTACGCTCCCCCTAGAGCGTTGTCGTACCCTCACCTGGACCCTGAACCGTCCCCGTCCCCTAACCCTAACCCTAGGCCGAAGCCTAACCCTAACCCTTCCCCGAAGCCTGACCCTCAGGCGTCCCCTAATCCTAACCCGTACGCTGACACTAACCCGCGCCCTCACACGTACGCTCCCCCTAGAGCGTTGTCGTACCCTCACCTGGACCCTGAACCGTCCCCGTCCCCTAACCCTAACCCTAGCCCGAACCCTAACCCTAACCCTTCCCCGAAGCCTGACCCTCAGCCGTCCCCTAATCCTAACCCGTACGCTGACACTAACCCGCGCCCTCACACGTACGCTCCCCCTAGAGCGTTGTCGTACCCTCACCTGGACCCTAAACCGTCCCCGTCCCCTAACCCTAACCCTAGCCCGAACCCTAACCCTAACCCTTCCCCAAAGCCTGACCCTCAGCCGTCCCCTAATCCTAACCCGTACGCTGACACTAACCCGCGCCCTCACACGTACGCTCCCCCTAGAGCGTTGTCGTACCCTCACCTGGACCCTGAACCGTCCCCGTCCCCTAACCCTAACACTAGCCCGAACCCTAACCCTAACCCTTCCCCGAAGCCTGACCCTCAGCCGTCCCCTAATCCTAACCCGTACGCTGACACTAACCCGCGCCCTCACACGTACGCTCCCCCTAGAGCGTTGTCGTACCCTCACCTGGACCCTGAACCGTCCCCGTCCCCTAACCCTAACCCTAGCCCGAACCCTAACCCTAACCCTTCCCCGAAGCCTGACCCTCAGCCGTCCCCTAATCCTAACCCGTACGCTGACACTAACCCGCGCCCTCACACGTACGCTCCCCCTAGAGCGTTGTCGTACTCTCACCTGGACCCTAAACCGTCCCCGTCCCCTAACCCTAACCCTAGCCCGAACCCTAACCCTAACCCTTCCCCGAAGCCTAACCCTCAGCCGTCCCCTAATCCTAACCCGTACGCTGACACTAACCCACGCCCTCACACGTACGCTCCCCCTAGAGCGTTGTCGTACCCTCACCTGGACCCTGAACCTTCCCCGTCCCCTAACCCTAACCCTAGGCCGAAGCCTAACCCTAACCCTTCCCCGAAGCCTGACCCTCAGCCGTCCCCTAATCCTAACCCGTACGCTGACACTAACCCGCGCCCTCACACGTACGCTCCCCCTAGAGCGTTGTCGTACCCTCACCTGGACCCTGAACCGTCCCCGTCCCCTAACCCTAACCCTAGCCCGAACCCTAACCCTAACACTTCCCCGAAGCCTGACCCTCAGCCGTCCCCTAATCCTAACCCGTACGCTGACACTAACCCGCGCCCTCACACGTACGCTCCCCCTAGAGCGTTGTCGTACCCTCACCTGGACCCTGAACCGTCCCCGTCCCCTAACCCTAACCCTAGGCCGAAGCCTAACCCTAACCCTTCCCCGAAGCCTGACCCTCAGCCGTCCCCTAATCCTAACCCGTACGCTGACACTAACCCACGCCCTCACACGTACGCTCCCCCTAGAGCGTTGTCGTACCCTCACCTGGACCCTGAACCGTCCCCGTACCCTAACCCTAACCCTAGCCCGAACCCTAACCCTAACCCTTCCCCGAAGCCTGACCCTCAGCCGTCCCCTAATCCTAACCCGTACGCTGACACTAACCCGCGCCCTCACACGTACGCTCCCCCTAGAGCGTTGTCGTACCCTCACCTGGACCCTGAACCGTCCCCGTCCCCTAACCCTAACCCTAGCCCGAACCCTAACCCTAACCCTTCCACGAAGCCTGACCCTCAGCCGTCCCCTAATCCTAACCCGTACGCTGACACTAACCCGCACCCTCACACGTACGCTCCCCCTAGAGCGTTGTCGTACCCTCACCTGGACCCTGAACCGTCCCCGTCCCCTAACCCTAACCCTAGCCCGAACCCTAACCCTAAACCTTCCCCGAAGCCTGACCCTCAGCCGTCCCCTAATCCTAACCCGTACGCTGACACTAACCCGCGCCCTCATACGTACGCTCCCCCTAGAGCGTTGTCGTACACTCACCTGGACCCTAAACCATCCCCGTCCGCTAACCCTAACCCTAGCCTGAACCCTAACCCTAACCCTTCCCCGAAGCCTGACCCTCAGCCGTCCCCTAATCCTAACCCGTACGCTGACACTAACCCGCGCCCTCACACGTACGCTCCCCCTAGAGCGTTGTCGTACCCTCACCTGGACCCTAAACCGTCCCCGTCCCCTAACCCTATCCCTAGCCCGAACCCTAACCCTAACCCTTCCCCGAAGCCTGACCCTCAGCCGTCCCCTAATCCAAACCCGTACGCTGACACTAACCCGCGCCCTCACACGTACGCTCCCCCTAGAGCGTTGTCGTACCCTCACCTGGACCCTGAACCGTCCCCGTCCCCTAACCCTAACCCTAGCCCGAACCCTAACCCTAACCCTTCCCCGAAGCCTGACCCTCAGCCGTCCCCTAATCCTAACCCGTACGCTGACACTAACCCGCTCCCTCACACGTACGCTCCCCCTAGAGCGTTGTCGTACCCTCACCTGGACCCTGAACCGTCCCCGTCCCCTAACCCTAACCCTAGGCCGAAGCCTAACCCTAACCCTTCCCCGAAGCCTGACCCTCAGGCGTCCCCTAATCCTAACCCGTACGCTGACACTAACCCGCGCCCTCACACGTACGCTCCCCCTAGAGCGTTGTCGTACCCTCACCTGGACCCTGAACCGTCCCCGTCCCCTAACCCTAACCCTAGCCCGAACCCTAACCCTAACCCTTCCCCGAAGCCTGACCCTCAGCCGTCCCCTAATCCTAACCCGTACGCTGACACTAACCCGCGCCCTCACACGTACGCTCCCCCTAGAGCGTTGTCGTACCCTCACCTGGACCCTGAACCGTCCCCGTCCCCTAACCCTAACCCTAGCCCGAACCCTAACCCTAACCCTTCCCGGAAGCCTGACCCTCAGCCGTCCCCTAATCCTAACCCGTACGCTGACACTAACCCGCGCCCTCACACGTACGCTCCCCCTAGAGCGTTGTCGTACCCTCACCTGGACCCTGAACCGTCCCTGTCCCCTAACCCTAACCCTAGCCCGAACCCTAACCCTAACCCTTCCCCGAAGCCTGACCCTCAGCCGTCCCCTAATCCTAACCCGTACGCTGACACTAACCCGCGCCCTCACACGTACGCTCCCCCTAGAGCGTTGTCGTACCCTCACCTGGACCCTGAACCGTCCCCGTCCCCTAACCCTAACCCTAGCGCGAACCCTAACCCTAACCCTTCCCCGAAGCCTGACCCTCAGCCGTCCCCTAATCCTAACCCGTACGCTGACACTAACCCGCGCCCTCACACGTACGCTCCCCCTAGAGCGTTGTCGTACCCTCACCTGGACCCTGAACCGTCCCCGTCCCCTAACCCTAACCCTAGCCCGAACCCTAACCCTAACCCTTCCCCGAAGCCTGACCCTCAGCCGTCCCCTAATCCTAACCCGTACGCTGACACTAACCCGCGCCCTCACACGTACGCTCCCCCTAGAGCGTTGTCGTACCCTCATCTGGACCCTGAACCGTCCCCGTCCCCTAACCCTAACCCTAGCCCGAACCCTAACCCTAACCCTTCCCCGAAGCCTGACCCTCAGCCGTCCCCTAATCCTAACCCGTACGCTGACACTAACCCGCGCCCTCACACGTACGCTCCCCCTAGAGCGTTGTCGTACCCTCACCTGGACCCTAAACCGTCCCCGTTCCCTAACCCTAACCCTAGCCCGAACCCTAACCCTAACCCTTCCCCGAAGCCTAACCCTCACCCGTCCCCTAATCCTAACCCGTACGCTGACACTAACCCACGCCCTCACACGTACGCTCCCCCTAGAGCATTGTCGTACCCTCACCTGGACCCTAAACCGTCCCCGTCCCCTAACCCTAACCCTAGCCCGAACCCTAACCCTAACCCTTCCCCGAAGCCTGACCCTCAGCCGTCCCCTAATCCTAACCCGTACGCTGACACTAACCCGCGCCCTCACACTTACGCTCCCCCTAGAGCGTTGTCGTACCCTCACCTGGACCCTGAACCGTCCCCGTCCCCTAACCCTAACCCTAGCCCGAACCCTAACCCTAACCCTTCCACGAAGCCTGACCCTCAGCCGTCCCCTAATCCTAACCCGTACGCTGACACTAACCCGCGCCCTCACACGTACGCTCCCCCTAGAGCGTTGTCGTACTCTCACCTGGACCCTAAACCGTCCCCGTCCCCTAACCCTAACCCTAGCCCGAACCCTAACCCTAACCCTTCCCCGAAGCCTAACCCTCAGCCGTCCCCTAATCCTAACCCGTACGCTGACACTAACCCACGCCCTCACACGTACGCTCCCCCTAGAGCGTTGTCGTACCCTCACCTGGACCCTAAACCGTCCCCGTCCCCTAACCCTAACCCTAGCCCGAAGCCTAACCCTAACCCTTCCCCGAAGCCTGACCCTCAGCCGTCACCTAATCCTAACCCGTACGCTGACACTAACCCGCGCCCTCACACGTACGCTCCCCCTAGAGCGTTGTCGTACCCTCACCTGGACCCTGAACCGTCCCCGTCCCCTAACCCTAACCCTAGGCCGAAGCCTAACCCTAACCCTTCCCCGAAGCCTGACACTCAGCCGTCCCCTAATCCTAACCCGTACGCTGACACTAACCCGCGCCCTCACACGTACGCTCCCCCTAGAGCGTTGTCGTACCCTCACCTGGACCCTGAACCGTCCCCGTCCCCTAACCCTAACCCTAGCCCGAACCCTAACCCTAACCCTTCCCCGAAGCCTGACCCTCAGCCGTCCCCTAATCCTAACCCGTACGCTGACACTAACCCGCGCCCTCACACGTACGCTCCCCCTAGAGCGTTGTCGTACCCTCACCTGGACCCTGAACCGTCCCCGTCCCCTAACCCTAACCCTAGCCCGAACCCTAACCCTAACCCTTCCCCGAAGCCTGACCCTCAGCCGTCCCCTAATCCTAACCCGTACGCTGACACTAACCCGCCCCCTCACACGTACGCTCCCCCTAGAGCGTTGTCGTACCCTCACCTGGACCCTGAACCGTCCCTGTCCCCTAACCCTAACCCTAGCCCGAACCCTAACCCTAAGCCTTCCCCGAAGCCTGACCCTCAGCCGTCCCCTAATCCTAACCCGTACGCTGACACTAACCCGCGCCCTCACACGTACGCTCCCCCTAGAGCGTTGTCGTACCCTCACCTGGACCCTGAACCGTCCCCGTCCCCTAACCCTAACCCTAGCCCGAACCCTAACCCTAACCCTTCCCCGAAGCCTGACCCTCAGCCGTCCCCTAATCCTAACCCGTACGCTGACACTAACCCGCGCCCTCACACGTACGCTCCCCCTAGAGCGTTGTCGTACCCTCACCTGGACCCTGAACCGTCCCCGTCCCCTAACCCTACCCCTAGCCCGAACCCTAACCCTAACCCTTCCCCGAAGCCTGACCCTCAGCCGTCCCATAATCCTAACCCGTACGCTGACACTAACCCGCGCCCTCACACGTACGCTCCCCCTAGAGCGTTGTCGTACCCTCACCTGGACCCTGAACCGTCCCCGTCCCCTAACCCTAACCCTAGCCCGAACCCTAACCCTAACCCTTCCCCGAAGCCTGACCCTCAGCCGTCCCCTAATCCTAACCCGTACGCTGACACTAACCCGCGCCCTCACACGTACGCTCCCCCTAGAGCGTTGTCGTACCCTCACCTGGACCCTGAACCGTCCCCGTCCCCTAACCCTAACCCTAGCCCGAACCCTAACCCTAACCCTTCCCCGAAGCCTGACCCTCAGCCGTCCCCTAATCCTAACCCGTACGCTGACACTAACCCGCGCCCTCACACGTACGCTCCCCCTAGAGCGTTGTCGTACCCTCACCTGGACCCTGAACCGTCCCCGTCCCCTAACCCTAACCCTAGCCCGAACCCTAACCCTAAGCCTTCCCCGAAGCCTGACCCTCAGCCGTCCCCTAATCCTAACCCGTACGCTGACACTAACCCGCGCCCTCACACGTACGCTCCCCCTAGAGCGTTGTCGTACCCTCACCTGGACCCTGAACCGTCCCCGTCCCCTAACCCTAACCCTAGCCCGAACCCTAACCCTAACCCTTCCCCGAAGCCTGACCCTCAGCCGTCCCCTAATCCTAACCCGTACGCTGACACTAACCCGCGCCCTCACACGTACGCTCCCCCTAGAGCGTTGTCGTACCCTCACCTGGACCCTGAACCGTCCCCGTCCCCTAACCCTAACCCTAGCCCGAACCCTAACCCTAACCCTTCCCCGAAGCCTGACCCTCAGCCGTCCCCTAATCCTAACCCGTACGCTGACACTAACCCGCGCCCTCACACGTACGCTCCCCCTAGAGCGTTGTCGTACCCTCACCTGGACCCTAAACCGTCCCCGTTCCCTAACCCTAACCCTAGCCCGAACCCTAACCCTAACCCTTCCCCGAAGCCTAACCCTCACCCGTCCCCTAATCCTAACCCGTACGCTGACACTAACCCACGCCCTCACACGTACGCTCCCCCTAGAGCATTGTCGTACCCTCACCTGGACCCTAAACCGTCCCCGTCCCCTAACCCTAACCCTAGCCCGAACCCTAACCCTAACCCTTCCCCGAAGCCTGACCCTCAGCCGTCCCCTAATCCTAACCCGTACGCTGACACTAACCCGCTCCCTCACACGTACGCTCCCCCTAGAGCGTTGTCGTACCCTCACCTGGACCCTGAACCGTCCCCGTCCCCTAACCCTAACCCTAGCCCGAACCCTAACCCTAACCCTTCCCCGAAGCCTGACCCTCAGCCGTCCCCTAATCCTAACCCGTACGCTGACACTAACCCGCGCCCTCACACGTACGCTCCCCCTAGAGCGTTGTCGTACCCTCACCTGGACCCTAAACCGTCCCCGTCCCCTAACCCTAACCCTAGCCCGAAGCCTAACCCTAACCCTTCCCCGAAGCCTGACCCTCAGCCGTCCCCTAATCCTAACCCGTACGCTGACACTAACCCGCG
The DNA here is from genome assembly GCF_963455315.2 of Globicephala melas. Lineage (NCBI taxonomy): Eukaryota > Metazoa > Chordata > Mammalia > Artiodactyla > Delphinidae > Globicephala > Globicephala melas. The sequence goes on from NW_027207603.1 coordinate 45,003, forward strand.
CCCTCACACGTACGCTCCCCCTAGAGCGTTGTCGTACCCTCACCTGGACCCTAAACCGTCCCCGTCCCCTAACCCTAACCCTAGCCCGAAGCCTAACCCTAACCCTTCCCCGAAGCCTGACCCTCAGCCGTCACCTAATCCTAACCCGTACGCTGACACTAACCCGCTCCCTCACACGTACGCTCCCCCTAGAGCGTTGTCGTACCCTCACCTGGACCCTGAACCGTCCCCGTCCCCTAACCCTAACCCTAGCCCGAACCCTAACCCTAACCCTTCCCCGAAGCCTGACCCTCAGCCGTCCCCTAATCCTAACCCGTACGCTGACACTAACCCGCGCCCTCACACGTACGCTCCCCCTAGAGCGTTGTCGTACCCTCACCTGGACCCTAAACCGTCCCCGTCCCCTAACCCTAACCCTAGCCCGAAGCCTAACCCTAACCCTTCCCCGAAGCCTGACCCTCAGCCGTCACCTAATCCTAACCCGTACGCTGACACTAACCCGCGCCCTCACACGTACGCTCCCCCTAGAGCGTTGTCGTACCCTCACTTGGACCCTAAACCGTCCCCGTCCCCTAACCCTAACCCTAGCCCGAACCCTAACCCTAACCCTTCCCCAAAGCCTGACCCTCAGCCGTCCCCTAATCCTAACCCGTACGCTGACACTAACCCGCGCCCTCACACGTACGCTCCCCCTAGAGCGTTGTCGTACACTCACCTGGACCCTGAACCGTCCCCGTCCCCTAACCCTAACCCTAGCCCGAACCCTAACCCTAACCCTTCCCCGAAGCCTGACCCTCAGCCGTCCCCTAATCCTAACCCGTACGCTGACACTAACCCGCGCCCTCATACGTACGCTCCCCCTAGAGCGTTGTCGTACACTCACCTGGACCCTAAACCATCCCCGTCCGCTAACCCTAACCCTAGCCCGAACCCTAACCCTAACCCTTCCCCGAAGCCTGACCCTCAGCCGTCCCCTAATCCTAACCCGTACGCTGACACTAACCCGCGCCCTCACACGTACGCTCCCCCTAGAGCGTTGTCGTACCCTCACCTGGACCCTAAACCGTCCCCGTCCCCTAACCCTATCCCTAGCCCGAACCCTAACCCTAACCCTTCCCCGAAGCCTGACCCTCAGCCGTCCCCTAATCCAAACCCGTACGCTGACACTAACCCGCCCCCTCACACGTACGCTCCCCCTAGAGCGTTGTCGTACCCTCACCTGGACCCTGAACCGTCCCCGTCCCCTAACCCTAACCCTAGCCCGAACCCTAACCCTAACCCTTCCTCGAAGCCTGACCCTCAGCCGTCCCCTAATCCTAACCCGTACGCTGACACTAACCCGCTCCCTCACACGTACGCTCCCCCTAGAGCATTGTCGTACCCTCACCTGGACCCTGAACCGTCCCCGTCCCCTAACCCTAACCCTAGGCCGAAGCCTAACCCTAACCCTTCCCCGAAGCCTGACCCTCAGCCGTCCCCTAATCCTAACCCGTACGCTGACACTAACCCGCGCCCTCACACGTACGCTCCCCCTAGAGCGTTGTCGTACCCTCACCTGGACCCTGAACCGTCCCCGTCCCCTAACCCTAACCCTAGCCCGAACCCTAACCCTAACCCTTCCCCGAAGCCTGACCCTCAGCCGTCCCCTAATCCTAACCCGTACGCTGACACTAACCCGCGCCCTCACACGTACGCTCCCCCTAGAGCGTTGTCGTACCCTCACCTGGACCCTGAACCGTCCCCGTCCCCTAACCCTAACCCTAGCCCGAACCCTAACCCTAACCCTTCCCCGAAGCCTGACCCTCAGCCGTCCCCTAATCCTAACCCGTACGCTGACACTAACCCGCGCCCTCACACGTACGCTCCCTCTAGAGCGTTGTCGTACCCTCACCTGGACCCTGAACCGTCCCTGTCCCCTAACCCTAACCCTAGCCCGAACCCTAACCCTAACCCTTCCCCGAAGCCTGACCCTCAGCCGTCCCCTAATCCTAACCCGTACGCTGACACTAACCCGCGCCCTCACACGTACGCTCCCCCTAGAGCGTTGTCGTACCCTCACCTGGACCCTGAACCGTCCCCGTCCCCTAACCCTAACCCTAGCCCGAACCCTAACCCTAACCCTTCCCCGAAGCCTGACCCTCAGCCGTCCCCTAATCCTAACCCGTACGCTGACACTAACCCGCGCCCTCACACGTACGCTCCCCCTAGAGCGTTGTCGTACCCTCACCTGGACCCTGAACCGTCCCCGTCCCCTAATCCTAACCCTAGCCCGAACCCTAACCCTAACCCTTCCCCGAAGCCTGACCCTCAGCCGTCCCCTAATCCTAACCCGTACGCTGACACTAACCCGCGCCCTCACACGTACGCTCCCCCTAGAGCGTTGTCGTACCCTCACCTGGACCCTGAACCGTCCCTGTCCCCTAACCCTAACCCTAGCTCGAACCCTAACCCTAACCCTTCCCCGAAGCCTGACCCTCAGCCGTCCCCTAATCCTAACCCGTACGCTGACACTAACCCGCGCCCTCACACGTACGCTCCCCCTAGAGCGTTGTCGTACCCTCACCTGGACCCTGAACCGTCCCCGTCCCCTAACCCTAACCCTAGCCCGAACCCTAACCCTAACCCTTCCCCGAAGCCTGACCCTCAGCCGTCCCCTAATCCTAACCCGTACGCTGACACTAACCCGCGCCCTCACACGTACGCTCCCCCTAGAGCGTTGTCGTACCCTCACCTGGACCCTGAACCGTCCCCGTCCCCTAACCCTAACCCTAGCCCGAACCCTAACCCTAACCCTTCCCCGAAGCCTGACACTCAGCCGTCCCCTAATCCTAACCCGTACGCTGACACTAACCCGCGCCCTCACACGTACGCTCCCCCTAGAGCGTTGTCGTACCCTCACCTGGACCCTGAACCGTCCCCGTCCCCTAACCCTAACCCTAGCCCGAACCCTAACCCTAACCCTTCCCCGAAGCCTGACCCTCAGCCGTCCCCTAATCCTAACCCGTACGCTGACACTAACCCGCGCCCTCACACGTACGCTCCCCCTAGAGCGTTGTCGTACTCTCACCTGGACCCTAAACCGTCCCCGTCCCCTAACCCTAACCCTAGCCCGAACCCTAACCCTAACCCTTCCCCGAAGCCTAACCCTCAGCCGTCCCCTAATCCTAACCCGTACGCTGACACTAACCCGCGCCCTCACACGTACGCTCCCCCTAGTGCGTTGTCGTACCCTCACCTGGACCCTAAACCGTCCCCGTCCCCTAACCCTAACCCTAGCCCGAAGCCTAACCCTAACCCTTCCCCGAAGCCTGACCCTCAGCCGTCACCTAATCCTAACCCGTACGCTGACACTAACCCGCGCCCTCACACGTACGCTCCCCCTAGAGCGTTGTCGTACCCTCACATGGACCCTAAACCGTCCCCGTCCCCTAACCCTAACCCTAGCCCGAACCCTAACCCTAACCCTTCCCCAAAGCCTGACCCTCAGCCGTCCCCTAATCCTAACCCGTACGCTGACACTAACCCGCGCCCTCACACGTACGCTCCCCCTAGAGCGTTGTCGTACCCTCACCTGGACCCTGAACCGTCCCCGTCCCCTAACCCTAACCCTAGCCCGAACCCTAACCCTAACCCTTTCCCGAAGCCTGACCCTCAGCCGTCCCCTAATCCTAACCCGTACGCTGACACTAACCCGCGCCCTCACACGTACGCTCCCCCTAGAGCGTTGTCGTACCCTCACCTGGACCCTGAACCGTCCCCGTCCCCTAACCCTAACCCTAGGCCGAACCCTAACCCTAACCCTTCCCCGAAGCCTGACCCTCAGCCGTCCCCTAATCCTAACCCGTACGCTGACACTAACCCGCGCCCTCACACGTACGCTCCCCCTAGAGCGTTGTCGTACCCTCACCTGGACCCTGAACCGTCCCCGTCCCCTAACCCTAACCCTAGCCCGAACCCTAACCCTAACCCTTCCCCGAAGCCTGACCCTCAGCCGTCCCCTAATCCTAACCCGTACGCTGACACTAACCCGCACCCTAACACGTACGCTCCCCCTAGAGCGTTGTCGTACCCTCACCTGGACCCTGAACCGTCCCCGTCCCCTAACCCTAACCCTAGCCCGAACCCTAACCCTAACCCTTCCCCGAAGCCTGACCTTCAGCCGTCCCCTAATCCTAACCCGTACGCTGACACTAACCCGCACCCTCACACGTACGCTCCCCCTAGAGCGTTGTCGTACCCTCACCTGGACCCTGAACCGTCCCCGTCCCCTAACCCTAACCCTAGCCCGAACCCTAACCCTAACCCTTCCCCGAAGCCTGACCCTCAGCCGTCCCCTAATCCTAACCCGTACGCTGACACTAACCCGCGCCCTCACACGTACGCTCCCCCTAGAGCGTTGTCGTACCCTCACCTGGACCCTAAACCATCCCCGTCCCCTAACCCTAACCCTAGCCCGAACCCTAACCCTAACCCTTCCCCGAAGCCTGACCCTCAGCCGTCCCCTAATCCTAACCCGTACGCTGACACTAACCCGCGCCCTCACACGTACGCTCCCCCTAGAGCGTTGTCGTACCCTCACCTGGACCCTGAACCGTCCCCTAACCCTAACCCTATCCCTAGCCCGAACCCTAACCCTAACCCTTCCCCGAAGCCTGACCCTCAGCCGTCCCCTAATCCAAACCCGTACGCTGACACTAACCCGCGCCCTCACACGTACGCTCCCCCTAGAGCGTTGTCGTACCCTCACCTGGACCCTGAACCGTCCCCGTTCCCTAACCCTAACCCTAGCCCGAACCCTAACCCTAACCCTTCCCCGAAGCCTGACCCTCAGCCGTCCCCTAATCCTAACCCGTACGCTGACACTAACCCGCGCCCTCACACGTACGCTCCCCCTAGAGCGTTGTCGTACCCTCACCTGGACCCTGAACCGTCCCCGTCCCCTAACCCTATCCCTAGCCCGAACCCTAACCCTAACCCTTCCCCGAAGCCTGACCCTCAGCCGTCCCCTAATCCAAACCCGTACGCTGACACTAACCCGCGCCCTCACACGTACGCTCCCCCTAGAGCGTTGTCGTACCCTCACCTGGACCCTGAACCGTCCCCGTTCCCTAACCCTAACCCTAGCCCGAACCCTAACCCTAACCCTTCCCCGAAGCCTGACCCTCAGCCGTCCCCTAATCCTAACCCGTACGCTGACACTAACCCGCGCCCTCACACGTACGCTCCCCCTAGAGCGTTGTCGTACCCTCACCTGGACCCTGAACCGTCCCCGTCCCCTAACCCTAACCCTAGGCCGAAGCCTAACCCTAACCCTTCCTCGAAGCCTGACCCTCAGCCGTCCCCTAATCCTAACCCGTACCCTGACACTAACCCGTGCCCTCACACGTACGCTCCCCCTAGAGCGTTGACGTACCCTCACCTGGACCCTGAACCGTCCCTGTCCCCTAACCCTAACCCTAGGCCGAAGCCTAACCCTAACCCTTCCCCGAAGCCTGACCCTCAGCCGTCCCCTAATCCTAACCCGTACGCTGACACTAACCCGCGCCCTCACACGTACGCTCCCCCTAGAGCGTTGTCGTACCCTCACCTGGACCCTGAACCGTCCCCGTCCCCTAACCCTAACCCTAGCCCGAACCCTAACCCTAACCCTTCCCCGAAGCCTGACCCTCAGCCGTCCCCTAATCCTAACCCGTACGCTGACACTAACCCGCGCCCTCACACGTACGCTCCCCCTAGAGCGTTGTCGTACCCTCACCTGGACCCTGAACCGTCCCCGTCCCCTAACCCTAACCCTAGCCCGAACCCTAACCCTAACCCTTCCCCGAAGCCTGACCCTCAGCCGTCCCCTAATCCTAACCCGTACGCTGACACTAACCCGCGCCCTCACACGTACGCTCCCCCTAGAGCGTTGTCGTACCCTCACCTGGACCCTAAACCGTCCCCGTCCCCTAACCCTAACCCTAGCCCGAACCCTAACCCTAACCCTTCCCCGAAGCCTGACCCTCAGCCGTCCCCTAATCCTAACCCGTACGCTGACACTAACCCGCGCCCTCACACGTACGCTCCCCCTAGAGCGTTGTCGTACCCTCACCTGGACCCTAAACCGTCCCCGTCCCCTAACCCAAACCCTAGCCCGAACCCTAACCCTAACCCTTCCCCGAAGCCTGACCCTCAGCCGTCCCCTAATCCTAACCCGTACGCTGTCACTAACCCGCGCCCTCACACGTACCCTCCCCCTAGAGCGTTGTCGTACCCTCACCTGGACCCTGAACCGTCCCCGTCCCCTAACCCTAACCCTAGCCCGAACCCTAACCCTAACCCTTCCCCGAAGCCTGACCCTCAGCCGTCCCCTAATCCTAACCCGTACGCTGACACTAACCCGCGCCCTCACACGTACGCTCCCCCTAGAGCGTTGTCGTACCCTCACCTGGACCCTAAACCGTCCCTGTCCCCTAACCCTAACCCTAGCCCGAACCCTAACCCTAACCCTTCCCCGAAGCCTGACCCTCAGCCGTCCCCTAATCCTAACCCGTACGCTGACACTAACCCGCGCCCTCACAAGTACGCTCCCCCTAGAGTGTTGTCGTACCCTCACCTGGACCCTAAACCGTCCCCGTCCCCTAACCCTAACCCTAGCCCGAACCCTAACCCTAACCCTTCCCCGAACCCTGACCCTCAGCCGTCCCCTAATCCTAACCCGTACGCTGACACTAACCCGCGCCCTCACACGTACGCTCCCCCTAGAGCGTTGTCGTACCCTCACCTGGACCCTAAACCGTCCCCGTCCCCTAACCCTAACCCTAGCCCGAAGCCTAACCCTAACCCTTCCCCGAAGCCTGACCCTCAGCCGTCCCCTAATCCTAACCCGTACGCTGACACTAACCCGTGCCCTCACACGTACGCTCCCCCTAGAGCGTTGTCGTACCCTCACCTGGACCCTAAACCGTCCCCGTCCCCTAACCCTAACCCTAGCCCGAACCCTAACCCTAACCCTTCCCCGAAGCCTGACCCTCAGCCGTCCCCTAATCCTAACCCGTACGCTGACACTAACCCGCGCCCTCACACGTACGCTCCCCCTAGAGCGTTGTCGTACCCTCACCTGGACCCTGAACCGTCCCCGTCCCCTAACCCTAACCCTAGCCCGAACCCTAACCCTAACCCTTCCCCGAAGCCTGACCCTCAGCCGTCCCCTAATCCTAACCCGTACGCTGACACTAACCCGCGCCCTCACACGTACGCTCCCCCTAGAGCGTTGTCGTACCCTCACCTGGACCCTGAACCGTCCCCGTCCCCTAACCCTAACCCTAGCCCGAACCCTAACCCTAACCCTTCTCCGAAGCCTGACCCTCAGCCGTCCCCTAATCCTAACCCGTACGCTGACACTAACCCGCGCCCTCACACGTACGCTCCCCCTAGAGCGTTGTCGTACCCTCACCTGGACCCTAAACCGTCCCCGTCCCCTAACCCTAACCCTAGCCCGAAGCCTAACCCTAACCCTTCCCCGAAGCCTGACCCTCAGCCGTCCCCTAATCCTAACCCGTACGCTGACACTAACCCGCGCCCTCACACGTACGCTCCCCCTAGAGCGTTGTCGTACCCTCACCTGGACCCTAAACCGTCCCCGTCCCCTAACCCTAACCCTAGCCCGAACCCTAACCCTAACCCTTCCCCGAAGCCTGACCCTCAGCCGTCCCCTAATCCTAACCCGTACGCTGACACTAACCCGCGCCCTCACACGTACGCTCCCCCTAGAGCGTTGTCGTACCCTCACCTGGACCCTGAACCGTCCCCGTCCCCTAACCCTAACCCTAGCCCGAACCCTAACCCTAACCCTTCTCCGAAGCCTGACCCTCAGCCGTCCCCTAATCCTAACCCGTACGCTGACACTAACCCGCGCCCTCACACGTACGCTCCCCCTAGAGCGTTGTCGTACCCTCACCTGGACCCTAAACCGTCCCCGTCCCCTAACCCTAACCCTAGCCCGAAGCCTAACCCTAACCCTTCCCGGAAGCCTGACCCTCAGCCGTCCCCTAATCCTAACCCGTACGCTGACACTAACCCGCGCCCTCACACGTACGCTCCCCCTAGAGCGTTGTCGTACCCTCACCTGGACCCTAAACCGTCCCCGTCCCCTAACCCTAACCCTAGCCCGAACCCTAACCCTAACCCTTCCCCGAAGCCTGACCCTCAGCCGTCCCCTAATCCTAACCCGTACGCTGACACTAACCCGCGCCCTCACACGTACGCTCCCCCTAGAGCGTTGTCGTACCCTCACCTGGACCCTAAACCGTCCCCGTCCCCTAACCCTAACCCTAGCCCGAACCCTAACCCTAACCCTTCCCCGAAGCCTGACCCTCAGCCGTCCCCTAATCCTAACCCGTACGCTGACACTAACCCGCGCCCTCACACGTACGCTCCCCCTAGAGCGTTGTCGTACCCTCACCTGGACCCTAAACCGTCCCCATCCCCTAACCCTAACCCTAGCCCGAACCCTAACCCTAACCCTTCCCCGAAGCCTGACCCTCAGCCGTCCCCTAATCCTAACCCGTACGCTGACACTAACCCGCGCCCTCACACGTACGCTCCCCCTAGAGCGTTGTCGTACCGTCACCTGGACCCTGAACCGTCCCCGTCCCCTAACCCTAACCCTAGCCCGAACCCTAACCCTAACCCTTCCCCGAAGCCTGACCCTCAGCCGTCCCCTAATCCTAACCCGTACGCTGACACTAACCCGCGCCCTCACACGTACGCTCCCCCTAGAGCGTTGTCGTACCCTCACCTGGACCCTGAACCGTCCCCGTCCCCTAACCCTAACCCTAGCCCGAACCCTAACCCTAACCCTTCCCCGAAGCCTGACCCTCAGCCGTCCCCTAATCCTAACCCGTACGCTGACACTAACCCGCACCCTCACACGTACGCTCCCCCTAGAGCGTTGTCGTACCCTCACCTGGACCCTGAACCGTCCCCGTCCCCTAACCCTAACCCTAGCCCGAACCCTAACCCTAACCCTTCCCCGAAGCCTGACCTTCAGCCGTCCCCTAATCCTAACCCGTACGCTGACACTAACCCGCACCCTCACACGTACGCTCCCCCTAGAGCGTTGTCGTACCCTCACCTGGACCCTGAACCGTCCCCATCCCCTAACCCTAACCCTAGCCCGAACCCTAACCCTAACCCTTCCCCGAAGCCTGACCCTCAGCCGTCCCCTAATCCTAACCCGTACGCTGACACTAACCCGCGCCCTCACACGTACGCTCCCCCTAGAGCGTTGTCGTACCCTCACCTGGACCCTAAACCGTCCCCGTCCCCTAACCCTAACCCTAGCCCGAACCCTAACCCTAACCCTTCCCCGAAGCCTGACCCTCAGCCGTCCCCTAATCCTAACCCGTACGCTGACACTAACCCGCGCCCTCACACGTACGCTCCCCCTAGAGCGTTGTCGTACCCTCACCTGGACCCTAAACCGTCCCCGTCCCCTAACCCAAACCCTAGCCCGAACCCTAACCCTAACCCTTCCCCGAAGCCTGACCCTCAGCCGTCCCCTAATCCTAACCCGTACGCTGTCACTAACCCGCGCCCTCACACGTACGCTCCCCCTAGAGCGTTGTCGTACCCTCACCTGGACCCTGAACCGTCCCCGTCCCGTAACCCTAACCCTAGCCCGAACCCTAACCCTAACCCTTCCCCGAAGCCTGACCCTCAGCCGTCCCCTAATCCTAACCCGTACGCTGACACTAACCCGCGCCCTCACACGTACGCTCCCCCTAGAGCGTTGTCGTACCCTCACCTGGACCCTAAACCGTCCCTGTCCCCTAACCCTAACCCTAGCCCGAACCCTAACCCTAACCCTTCCCCGAAGCCTGACCCTCAGCCGTCCCCTAATCCTAACCCGTACGCTGACACTAACCCGCGCCCTCACAAGTACGCTCCCCCTAGAGTGTTGTCGTACCCTCACCTGGACCCTAAACCGTCCCCGTCCCCTAACCCTAACCCTAGCCCGAACCCTAACCCTAACCCTTCCCCGAAGCCTGACCCTCAGCCGTCCCCTAATCCTAACCCGTACGCTGACACTAACCCGCGCCCTCACACGTACGCTCCCCCTAGAGCGTTGTCGTACCCTCACCTGGACCCTAAACCGTCCCCGTCCCCTAACCCTAACCCTAGCCCGAAGCCTAACCCTAACCCTTCCCCGAAGCCTGACCCTCAGCCGTCCCCTAATCCTAACCCGTACGCTGACACTAACCCGTGCCCTCACACGTACGCTCCCCCTAGAGCGTTGTCGTACCCTCACCTGGACCCTAAACCGTCCCCGTCCCCTAACCCTAACCCTAGCCCGAACCCTAACCCTAACCCTTCCCCGAAGCCTGACCCTCAGCCGTCCCCTAATCCTAACCCGTACGCTGACACTAACCCGCGCCCTCACACGTACGCTCCCCCTAGAGCGTTGTCGTACCCTCACCTGGACCCTGAACCGTCCCCGTCCCCTAACCCTAACCCTAGCCCGAACCCTAACCCTAACCCTTCTCCGAAGCCTGACCCTCAGCCGACCCCTAATCCTAACCCGTACGCTGACACTAACCCGCGCCCTCACACGTACGCTCCCCCTAGAGCGTTGTCGTACCCTCACCTGGACCCTAAACCGTCCCCGTCCCCTAACCCTAACCCTAGCCCGAAGCCTAACCCTAACCCTTCCCGGAAGCCTGACCCTCAGCCGTCCCCTAATCCTAACCCGTACGCTGACACTAACCCGCGCCCTCACACGTACGCTCCCCCTAGAGCGTTGTCGTACCCTCACCTGGACCCTAAACCGTCCCCGTCCCCTAACCCTAACCCTAGCCCGAACCCTAACCCTAACCCTTCCCCGAAGCCTGACCCTCAGGCGTCCCCTAATCCTAACCCGTACGCTGACACTAACCCGCGCCCTCACACGTACGCTCCCCCTAGAGCGTTGTCGTACCCTCACCTGGACCCTAAACCGTCCCCGTCCCCTAACCCTAACCCTAGGCCGAACCCTAACCCTAACCCTTCCCCGAAGCCTGACCCTCAGCCGTCCCCTAATCCTAACCCGTACGCTGACACTAACCCGCGCCCTCACACGTACGCTCCCCCTAGAGCGTTGTCGTACCCTCACCTGGACCCTAAACCGTCCCCGTCCCCTAACCCTAACCCTAGCCCGAACCCTAACCCTAACCCTTCCCCGAAGCCTGACCCTCAGCCGTCCCCTAATCCTAACCCGTACGCTGACACTAACCCGCGCCCTCACACGTACGCTCCCCCTAGAGCGTTGTCGTACCCTCACCTGGACCCTAAACCGTCCCCATCCCCTAACCCTAACCCTAGCCCGAACCCTAACCCTAACCCTTCCCCGAAGCCTGACCCTCAGCCGTCCCCTAATCCTAACCCGTACGCTGACACTAACCCGCGCCCTCACACGTACGCTCCCCCTAGAGCGTTGTCGTACCGTCACCTGGACCCTGAACCGTCCCCGTCCCCTAACCCTAACCCTAGCCCGAACCCTAACCCTAACCCTTCCCCGAAGCCTGACCCTCAGCCGTCCCCTAATCCTAACCCGTACGCTGACACTAACCCGCGCCCTCACACGTACGCTCCCCCTAGAGCGTTGTCGTACCCTCACCTGGACCCTGAACCGTCCCCGTCCCCTAACCCTAACCCTAGCCCGAACCCTAACCCTAACCCTTCCCCGAAGCCTGACCCTCAGCCGTCCCCTAATCCTAACCCGTACGCTGACACTAACCCGCACCCTCACACGTACGCTCCCCCTAGAGCGTTGTCGTACCCTCACCTGGACCCTGAACCGTCCCCGTCCCCTAACCCTAACCCTAGCCCGAACCCTAACCCTAACCCTTCCCCGAAGCCTGACCTTCAGCCGTCCCCTAATCCTAACCCGTACGCTGACACTAACCCGCACCCTCACACGTACGCTCCCCCTAGAGCGTTGTCGTACCCTCACCTGGACCCTGAACCGTCCCCGTCCCCTAACCCTAACCCTAGCCCGAACCCTAACCCTAACCCTTCCCCGAAGCCTGACCCTCAGCCGTCCCCTAATCCTAACCCGTACGCTGACACTAACCCGCGCCCTCACACGTACGCTCCCCCTAGAGCGTTGTCGTACCCTCACCTGGACCCTAAACCATCCCCGTCCCCTAACCCTAACCCTAGCCCGAACCCTAACCCTAACCCTTCCCCGAAGCCTGACCCTCAGCCGTCCCCTAATCCTAACCCGTACGCTGACACTAACCCGCGCCCTCACACGTACGCTCCCCCTAGAGCGTTGTCGTACCCTCACCTGGACCCTGAACCGTCCCCTAACCCTAACCCTATCCCTAGCCCGAACCCTAACCCTAACCCTTCCCCGAAGCCTGACCCTCAGCCGTCCCCTAATCCAAACCCGTACGCTGACACTAACCCGCGCCCTCACACGTACGCTCCCCCTAGAGCGTTGTCGTACCCTCACCTGGACCCTGAACCGTCCCCGTTCCCTAACCCTAACCCTAGCCCGAACCCTAACCCTAACCCTTCCCCGAAGCCTGACCCTCAGCCGTCCCCTAATCCTAACCCGTACGCTGACACTAACCCGCGCCCTCACACGTACGCTCCCCCTAGAGCGTTGTCGTACCCTCACCTGGACCCTGAACCGTCCCCGTCCCCTAACCCTATCCCTAGCCCGAACCCTAACCCTAACCCTTCCCCGAAGCCTGACCCTCAGCCGTCCCCTAATCCTAACCCGTACGCTGACACTAACCCGCGCCCTCACACGTACGCTCCCCCTAGAGCGTTGTCGTACCCTCACCTGGACCCTAAACCGTCCCCGTCCCCTAACCCTAACCCTAGCCCGAACCCTAACCCTAACCCTTCCCCGAAGCCTGACCCTCAGCCGTCCCCTAATCCTAACCCGTACGCTGACACTAACCCGCGCCCTCACACGTACGCTCCCCCTAGAGCGTTGTCGTACCCTCACCTGGACCCTAAACCGTCCCCGTCCCCTAACCCAAACCCTAGCCCGAACCCTAACCCTAACCCTTCCCCGAAGCCTGACCCTCAGCCGTCCCCTAATCCTAACCCGTACGCTGTCACTAACCCGCGCCCTCACACGTACGCTCCCCCTAGAGCGTTGTCGTACCCTCACCTGGACCCTGAACCGTCCCCGTCCCCTAACCCTAACCCTAGCCCGAACCCTAACCCTAACCCTTCCCCGAAGCCTGACCCTCAGCCGTCCCCTAATCCTAACCCGTACGCTGACACTAACCCGCGCCCTCACACGTACGCTCCCCCTAGAGCGTTGTCGTACCCTCACCTGGACCCTAAACCGTCCCTGTCCCCTAACCCTAACCCTAGCCCGAACCCTAACCCTAACCCTTCCCCGAAGCCTGACCCTCAGCCGTCCCCTAATCCTAACCCGTACGCTGACACTAACCCGCGCCCTCACAAGTACGCTCCCCCTAGAGCGTTGTCGTACCCTCACCTGGACCCTAAACCGTCCCCGTCCCCTAACCCTAACCCTAGCCCGAACCCTAACCCTAACCCTTCCCCGAAGCCTGACCCTCAGCCGTCCCCTAATCCTAACCCGTACGCTGACACTAACCCGCGCCCTCACACGTACGCTCCCCCTAGAGCGTTGTCGTACCCTCACCTGGACCCTAAACCGTCCCCGTCCCCTAACCCTAACCCTAGCCCGAAGCCTAACCCTAACCCTTCCCCGAAGCCTGACCCTCAGCCGTCCCCTAATCCTAACCCGTACGCTGACACTAACCCGTGCCCTCACACGTACGCTCCCCCTAGAGCGTTGTCGTACCCTCACCTGGACCCTAAACCGTCCCCGTCCCCTAACCCTAACCCTAGCCCGAACCCTAACCCTAACCCTTCCCCGAAGCCTGACCCTCAGCCGTCCCCTAATCCTAACCCGTACGCTGATACTAACCCGCGCCCTCACACGTACGCTCCCCCTAGAGCGTTGTCGTACCCTCACCTGGACCCTGAACCGTCCCCGTCCCCTAACCCTAACCCTAGCCCGAACCCTAACCCTAACCCTTCCCCGAAGCCTGACCCTCAGCCGTCCCCTAATCCTAACCCGTACGCTGACACTAACCCGCGCCCTCACACATACGCTCCCCCTAGAGCGTTGTCGTACCCTCACCTGGACCCTGAACCGTCCCCGTCCCCTAACCCTAACCCTAGCCCGAACCCTAACCCTAACCCTTCTCCGAAGCCTGACCCTCAGCCGTCCCCTAATCCTAACCCGTACGCTGACACTAACCCGCGCCCTCACACGTACGCTCCCCCTAGAGCGTTGTCGTACCCTCACCTGGACCCTAAACCGTCCCCGTCCCCTAACCCTAACCCTAGCCCGAAGCCTAACCCTAACCCTTCCCGGAAGCCTGACCCTCAGCCGTCCCCTAATCCTAACCCGTACGCTGACACTAACCCGCGCCCTCACACGTACGCTCCCCCTAGAGCGTTGTCGTACCCTCACCTGGACCCTGAACCGTCCCCCTCCCCTAACCCTAACCCTAGCCCGAACCCTAACCCTAACCCTTCCCCGAAGCCTGACCCTCAGCCGTCCCCTAATCCTAACCCGTACGCTGACACTAACCCGCGCCCTCACACGTACGCTCCCCCTAGAGCGTTGTCGTACCCTCACCTGGACCCTAAACCGTCCCCGTCCCCTAACCCTAACCCTAGCCCGAACCCTAACCCTAACCCTTCCCCGAAGCCTGACCCTCAGCCGTCCCCTAATCCTAACCCGTACGCTGACACTAACCCGCGCCCTCACACGTATGCTCCCCCTAGAGCGTTGTCGTACCCTCACCTGGACCCTAAACCGTCCCCGTCCCCTAACCCAAACCCTAGCCCGAACCCTAACCCTAACCCTTCCCCGAAGCCTGACCCTCAGCCGTCCCCTAATCCTAACCCGTACGCTGTCACTAACCCGCGCCCTCACACGTACGCTCCCCCTAGAGCGTTGTCGTACCCTCACCTGGACCCTGAACCGTCCCCGTCCCCTAACCCTAACCCTAGCCCGAACCCTAACCCTAACCCTTCCCCGAAGCCTGACCCTCAGCCGTCCCCTAATCCTAACCCGTACGCTGACACTAACCCGCGCCCTCACACGTACGCTCCCCCTAGAGCGTTGTCGTACCCTCACCTGGACCCTAAACCGTCCCTGTCCCCTAACCCTAACCCTAGCCCGAACCCTAACCCTAACCCTTCCCCGAAGCCTGACCCTCAGCCGTCCCCTAATCCTAACCCGTACGCTGACACTAACCCGCGCCCTCACAAGTACGCTCCCCCTAGAGCGTTGTCGTACCCTCACCTGGACCCTAAACCGTCCCCGTCCCCTAACCCTAACCCTAGCCCGAACCCTAACCCTAACCCTTCCCCGAAGCCTGACCCTCAGCCGTCCCCTAATCCTAACCCGTACGCTGACACTAACCCGCGCCCTCACACGTACGCTCCCCCTAGAGCGTTGTCGTACCCTCACCTGGACCCTAAACCGTCCCCGTCCCCTAACCCTAACCCTAGCCCGAAGCCTAACCCTAACCCTTCCCCGAAGCCTGACCCTCAGCCGTCCCCTAATCCTAACCCGTACGCTGACACTAACCCGTGCCCTCACACGTACGCTCCCCCTAGAGCGTTGTCGTACCCTCACCTGGACCCTAAACCGTCCCCGTCCCCTAACCCTAACCCTAGCCCGAACCCTAACCCTAACCCTTCCCCGAAGCCTGACCCTCAGCCGTCCCCTAATCCTAACCCGTACGCTGACACTAACCCGCGCCCTCACACGTACGCTCCCCCTAGAGCTTTGTCGTACCCTCACCTGGACCCTGAACCGTCCCCGTCCCCTAACCCTAACCCTAGCCCGAACCCTAACCCTAACCCTTCCCCGAAGCCTGACCCTCAGCCGTCCCCTAATCCTAACCCGTACGCTGACACTAACCCGCGCCCTCACACGTACGCTCCCGCTAGAGCGTTGTCGTACCCTCACCTGGACCCTGAACCGTCCCCGTCCCCTAACCCTAACCCTAGCCCGAACCCTAACCCTAACCCTTCTCCGAAGCCTGACCCTCAGCCGTCCCCTAATCCTAACCCGTACGCTGACACTAACCCGCGCCCTCACACGTACGCTCCCCCTAGAGCGTTGTCGTACCCTCACCTGGACCCTAAACCGTCCCCGTCCCCTAACCCTAACCCTAGCCTGAAGCCTAACCCTAACCCTTCCCGGAAGCCTGACCCTCAGCCGTCCCCTAATCCTAACCCGTACGCTGACACTAACCCGCGCCCTCACACGTACGCTCCCCCTAGAGCGTTGTCGTACCCTCACCTGGACCCTAAACCGTCCCCGTCCCCTAACCCTAACCCTAGCCCGAACCCTAACCCTAACCCTTCCCCGAAGCCTGACCCTCAGCCGTCCCCTAATCCTAACCCGTACGCTGACACTAACCCGCGCCCTCACACGTACGCTCCCCCTAGAGCGTTGTCGTACCCTCACCTGGACCCTAAACCGTCCCCGTCCCCTAACCCTAACCCTAGCCCGAACCCTAACCCTAACCCTTCCCCGAAGCCTGACCCTCAGCCGTCCCCTAATCCTAACCCGTACGCTGACACTAACCCGCGCCCTCACACGTACGCTCCCCCTAGAGCGTTGTCGTACCCTCACCTGGACCCTAAACCGTCCCCGTCCCCTAACCCTAACCCTAGCCCGAACCCTAACCCTAACCCTTCCCCGAAGCCTGACCCTCAGCCGTCCCCTAATCCTAACCCATACGCTGACACTAACCCGCGCCCTCACACGTACGCTCCCCCTAGAGCGTTGTCGTACCCTCACCTGGACCCTAAACCGTCCCCATCCCCTAACCCTAACCCTAGCCCGAACCCTAACCCTAACCCTTCCCCGAAGCCTGACCCTCAGCCGTCCCCTAATCCTAACCCGTACGCTGACACTAACCCGCGCCCTCACACGTACACTCCCCCTAGAGCGTTGTCGTACCGTCACCTGGACCCTGAACCGTCCCCGTCCCCTAACCCTAACCCTAGCCCGAACCCTAACCCTAACCCTTCCCCGAAGCCTGACCCTCAGCCGTCCCCTAATCCTAACCCGTACGCTGACACTAACCCGCGCCCTCACACGTACGCTCCCCCTAGAGCGTTGTCGTACCCTCACCTGGACCCTGAACCGTCCCCGTCCCCTAACCCTAACCCTAGCCCGAACCCTAACCCTAACCCTTCCCCGAAGCCTGACCCTCAGCCGTCCCCTAATCCTAACCCGTACGCTGACACTAACCCGCGCCCTCACACGTACGCTCACCCTAGAGCGTTGTCGTACCGTCACCTGGACCCTGAACCGTCCCCGTCCCCTAACCCTAACCCTAGCCCGAACCCTAACCCTAACCCTTCCCCGAAGCCTGACCCTCAGCCGTCCCCTAATCCTAACCCGTACGCTGACACTAACCCGCGCCCTCACACGTACGCTCCCCCTAGAGCGTTGTCGTACCCTCACCTGGACCCTGAACCGTCCCCGTCCCCTAACCCTAACCCTAGCCCGAACCCTAACCCTAACCCTTCCCCGAAGCCTGACCCTCAGCCGTCCCCTAATCCTCACCCGTACGCTGACACTAACCCGCGCCCTCACACGTACGCTCCCCCTAGAGCGTTGTCGTACCCTCACCTGGACCCTAAACCGTCCCCGTCCCCTAACCCTAACCCTAGCCCGAACCCTAACCCTAACCCTTCCCCGAAGCCTGACCCTCAGCCGTCCCCTAATCCTAACCCGTACGCTGACACTAACCTGCGCCCTCACACGTACGCTCCCCCTAGAGTGTTGTCGTACCCTCACCTGGACCCTAAACCGTCCCCGTCCCCTAACCCTAACCCTAGCCCGAACCCTAACCCTAACCCTTCCCCGAAGCCTGACCCTCAGCTGTCCCCTAATCCTAACCCGTACGCTGACACTAACCCGCGTCCTCACACGTACGCTCCCCCTACAGCGTTGTCGTACCCTCACCTGGACCCTAAACCGTCCCCGTCCCCTAACCCTAACCCTAGCCCGAACCCTAACCCTAACCCTTCCCCGAAGCCTGACCCTCAGCCGTCCCCTAATCCTAACCCGTACACTGACACTAACCCGCGCCCTCACACGTACGCTCCCCCTAGAGCGTTGTCGTACCCTCACCTGGACCCTGAACCGTCCCCGTCCCCTAACCCTAACCCTAGCCCGAACCCTAACCCTAACCCTTCCCCGAAGCCTGACCCTCAGCCGTCCCCTAATCCTAACCCGTACGCTGACACTAACCCGCGCCCTCACACGTACGCTCCCCCTAGAGCGTTGTCGTACCCTCACCTGGACCCTAAACCGTCCCTGTCCCCTAACCCTAACCCTAGCCCGAACCCTAACCCTAACCCTTCCCCGAAGCCTGACCCTCAGCCGTCCCCTAATCCTAACCCGTACGCTGACACTAACCCGCGCCCTCACAAGTACGCTCCCCCTAGAGCGTTGTCGTACCCTCACCTGGACCCTAAACCGTCCCCGTCCCCTAACCCTAACCCTAGCCCGAACCCTAACCCTAACCCTTCCCCGAAGCCTGACCCTCAGCCGTCCCCTAATCCTAACCCGTACGCTGACACTAACCCGCGCCCTCACACGTACGCTCCCCCTAGAGCGTTGTCGTACCCTCACCTGGACCCTAAACCGTCCCCGTCCCCTAACCCTAACCCTAGCCCGAAGCCTAACCCTAACCCTTCCCCGAAGCCTGACCCTCAGCCGTCCCCTAATCCTAACCCGTACGCTGACACTAACCCGTGCCCTCACACGTACGCTCCCCCTAGAGCGTTGTCGTACCCTCACCTGGACCCTAAACCGTCCCCGTCCCCTAACCCTAACCCTAGCCCGAACCCTAACCCTAACCCTTCCCCGAAGCCTGACCCTCAGCCGTCCCCTAATCCTAACCCGTACGCTGACACTAACCCGCGCCCTCACACGTACGCTCCCCCTAGAGCGTTGTCGTACCCTCACCTGGACCCTGAACCGTCCCCGTCCCCTAACCCTAACCCTAGCCCGAACCCTAACCCTAACCCTTCCCCGAAGCCTGACCCTCAGCCGTCCCCTAATCCTAACCCGTACGCTGACACTAACCCGCGCCCTCACACGTACGCTCCCGCTAGAGCGTTGTCGTACCCTCACCTGGACCCTGAACCGTCCCCGTCCCCTAACCCTAACCCTAGCCCGAACCCTAACCCTAACCCTTCTCCGAAGCCTGACCCTCAGCCGTCCCCTAATCCTAACCCGTACGCTGACACTAACCCGCGCCCTCACACGTACGCTCCCCCTAGAGCGTTGTCGTACCCTCACCTGGACCCTAAACCGTCCCCGTCCCCTAACCCTAACCCTAGCCTGAAGCCTAACCCTAACCCTTCCCGGAAGCCTGACCCTCAGCCGTCCCCTAATCCTAACCCGTACGCTGACACTAACCCGCGCCCTCACACGTACGCTCCCCCTAGAGCGTTGTCGTACCCTCACCTGGACCCTAAACCGTCCCCGTCCCCTAACCCTAACCCTAGCCCGAACCCTAACCCTAACCCTTCCCCGAAGCCTGACCCTCAGCCGTCCCCTAATCCTAACCCGTACGCTGACACTAACCCGCGCCCTCACACGTACGCTCCCCCTAGAGCGTTGTCGTACCCTCACCTGGACCCTAAACCGTCCCCGTCCCCTAACCCTAACCCTAGCCCGAACCCTAACCCTAACCCTTCCCCGAAGCCTGACCCTCAGCCGTCCCCTAATCCTAACCCGTACGCTGACACTAACCCGCGCCCTCACACGTACGCTCCCCCTAGAGCGTTGTCGTACCCTCACCTGGACCCTGAACCGTCCCCGTCCCCTAACCCTATCCCTAGCCCGAACCCTAACCCTAACCCTTCCCCGAAGCCTGACCCTCAGCCGTCCCCTAATCCAAACCCGTACGCTGACACTAACCCGCGCCCTCACACGTACGCTCCCCCTAGAGCGTTGTCGTACCCTCACCTGGACCCTGAACCGTCCCCGTTCCCTAACCCTAACCCTAGCCCGAACCCTAACCCTAACCCTTCCCCGAAGCCTGACCCTCAGCCGTCCCCTAATCCTAACCCGTACGCTGACACTAACCCGCGCCCTCACACGTACACTCCCCCTAGAGCGTTGTCGTACCCTCACCTGGACCCTGAACCGTCCCCGTCCCCTAACCCTAACCCTAGGCCGAAGCCTAACCCTAACCCTTCCTCGAAGCCTGACCCTCAGCCGTCCCCTAATCCTAACCCGTACCCTGACACTAACCCGTGCCCTCACACGTACGCTCCCCCTAGAGCGTTGACGTACCCTCACCTGGACCCTGAACCGTCCCTGTCCCCTAACCCTAACCCTAGGCCGAAGCCTAACCCTAACCCTTCCCCGAAGCCTGACCCTCAGCCGTCCCCTAATCCTAACCCGTACGCTGACACTAACCCGCGCCCTCACACGTACGCTCCCCCTAGAGCGTTGTCGTACCCTCACCTGGACCCTGAACCGTCCCCGTCCCCTAACCCTAACCCTAGCCCGAACCCTAACCCTAACCCTTCCCCGAAGCCTGACCCTCAGCCGTCCCCTAATCCTAACCCGTACGCTGACACTAACCCGCGCCCTCACACGTACGCTCCCCCTAGAGCGTTGTCGTACCCTCACCTGGACCCTGAACCGTCCCCGTCCCCTAACCCTAACCCTAGCCCGAACCCTAACCCTAACCCTTCCCCGAAGCCTGACCCTCAGCCGTCCCCTAATCCTAACCCGTACGCTGACACTAACCCGCGCCCTCACACGTACGCTCCCCCTAGAGCGTTGTCGTACCCTCACCTGGACCCTAAACCGTCCCCGTCCCCTAACCCTAACCCTAGCCCGAACCCTAACCCTAACCCTTCCCCGAAGCCTGACCCTCAGCCGTCCCCTAATCCTAACCCGTACGCTGACACTAACCCGCGCCCTCACACGTACGATCCCCCTAGAGCGTTGTCGTACCCTCACCTGGACCCTAAACCGTCCCCGTCCCCTAACCCAAACCCTAGCCCGAACCCTAACCCTAACCCTTCCCCGAAGCCTGACCCTCAGCCGTCCCCTAATCCTAACCCGTACGCTGTCACTAACCCGCGCCCTCACACGTACGCTCCCCCTAGAGCGTTGTCGTACCCTCACCTGGACCCTGAACCGTCCCCGTCCCCTAACCCTAACCCTAGCCCGAACCCTAACCCTAACCCTTCCCCGAAGCCTGACCCTCAGCCGTCCCCTAATCCTAACCCGTACGCTGACACTAACCCGCGCCCTCACACGTACGCTCCCCCTAGAGCGTTGTCGTACCCTCACCTGGACCCTAAACCGTCCCTGTCCCCTAACCCTAACCCTAGCCCGAACCCTAACCCTAACCCTTCCCCGAAGCCTGACCCTCAGCCGTCCCCTAATCCTAACCCGTACGCTGACACTAACCCGCGCCCTCACAAGTACGCTCCCCCTAGAGTGTTGTCGTACCCTCACCTGGACCCTAAACCGTCCCCGTCCCCTAACCCTAACCCTAGCCCGAACCCTAACCCTAACCCTTCCCCGAACCCTGACCCTCAGCCGTCCCCTAATCCTAACCCGTACGCTGACACTAACCCGCGCCCTCACACGTACGCTCCCCCTAGAGCGTTGTCGTACCCTCACCTGGACCCTAAACCGTCCCCGTCCCCTAACCCTAACCCTAGCCCGAAGCCTAACCCTAACCCTTCCCCGAAGCCTGACCCTCAGCCGTCCCCTAATCCTAACCCGTACGCTGACACTAACCCGTGCCCTCACACGTACGCTCCCCCTAGAGCGTTGTCGTACCCTCACCTGGACCCTAAACCGTCCCCGTCCCCTAACCCTAACCCTAGCCCGAACCCTAACCCTAACCCTTCCCCGAAGCCTGACCCTCAGCCGTCCCCTAATCCTAACCCGTACGCTGACACTAACCCGCGCCCTCACACGTACGCTCCCCCTAGAGCGTTGTCGTACCCTCACCTGGACCCTGAACTGTCCCCGTCCCCTAACCCTAACCCTAGCCCGAACCCTAACCCTAACCCTTCCCCGAAGCCTGACCCTCAGCCGTCCCCTAATCCTAACCCGTACGCTGACACTAACCCGCGCCCTCACACGTACGCTCCCCCTAGAGCGTTGTCGTACCCTCACCTGGACCCTGAACCGTCCCCGTCCCCTAACCCTAACCCTAGCCCGAACCCTAACCCTAACCCTTCTCCGAAGCCTGACCCTCAGCCGTCCCCTAATCCTAACCCGTACGCTGACACTAACCCGCGCCCTCACACGTACGCTCCCCCTAGAGCGTTGTCGTACCCTCACCTGGACCCTAAACCGTCCCCGTCCCCTAACCCTAACCCTAGCCCGAAGCCTAACCCTAACCCTTCCCGGAAGCCTGACCCTCAGCCGTCCCCTAATCCTAACCCGTACGCTGACACTAACCCGCGCCCTCACACGTACGCTCCCCCTAGAGCGTTGTCGTACCCTCACCTGGACCCTAAACCGTCCCCGTCCCCTAACCCTAACCCTAGCCCGAACCCTAACCCTAACCCTTCCCCGAAGCCTGACCCTCAGCCGTCCCCTAATCCAAACCCGTACGCTGACACTAACCCGCGCCCTCACACGTACGCTCCCCCTAGAGCGTTGTCGTACCCTCACCTGGACCCTAAACCGTCCCCGTCCCCTAACCCTAACCCTAGCCCGAACCCTAACCCTAACCCTTCCCCGAAGCCTGACCCTCAGCCGTCCCCTAATCCTAACCCGTACGCTGACACTAACCCGCGCCCTCACACGTACGCTCCCCCTAGAGCGTTGTCGTACCCTCACCTGGACCCTAAACCGTCCCCGTCCCCTAACCCTAACCCTAGCCCGAACCCTAACCCTAACCCTTCCCCGAAGCCTGACCCTCAGCCGTCCCCTAATCCTAACCCGTACGCTGACACTAACCCGCGCCCTCACACGTACGCTCCCCCTAGAGCGTTGTCGTACCCTCACCTGGACCCTAAACCGTCCCCATCCCCTAACCCTAACCCTAGCCCGAACCCTAACCCTAACCCTTCCCCGAAGCCTGACCCTCAGCCGTCCCCTAATCCTAACCCGTACGCTGACACTAACCCGCGCCCTCACACGTACGCTCCCCCTAGAGCGTTGTCGTACCGTCACCTGGACCCTGAACCGTCCCCGTCCCCTAACCCTAACCCTAGCCCGAACCCTAACCCTAACCCTTCCCCGAAGCCTGACCCTCAGCCGTCCCCTAATCCTAACCCGTACGCTGACACTAACCCGCGCCCTCACACGTACGCTCCCCCTAGAGCGTTGTCGTACCCTCACCTGGACCCTGAACCGTCCCCGTCCCCTAACCCTAACCCTAGCCCGAACCCTAACCCTAACCCTTCCCCGAAGCCTGACCCTCAGCCGTCCCCTAATCCTAACCCGTACGCTGACACTAACCCGCACCCTCACACGTACGCTCCCCCTAGAGCGTTGTCGTACCCTCACCTGGACCCTGAACCGTCCCCGTCCCCTAACCCTAACCCTAGCCCGAACCCTAACCCTAACCCTTCCCCGAAGCCTGACCTTCAGCCGTCCCCTAATCCTAACCCGTACGCTGACACTAACCCGCACCCTCACACGTACGCTCCCCCTAGAGCGTTGTCGTACCCTCACCTGGACCCTGAACCGTCCCCGTCCCCTAACCCTAACCCTAGCCCGAACCCTAACCCTAACCCTTCCCCGAAGCCTGACCCTCAGCCGTCCCCTAATCCTAACCCGTACGCTGACACTAACCCGCGCCCTCACACGTACGCTCCCCCTAGAGCGTTGTCGTACCCTCACCTGGACCCTGAACCGTCCCCGTCCCCTAACCCTAACCCTAGCCCGAACCCTAACCCTAACCCTTCCCCGAAGCCTGACCCTCAGCCGTCCCCTAATCCTAACCCGTACGCTGACACTAACCCGCGCCCTCACACGTACGCTCCCCCTAGAGCGTTGTCGTACCCTCACCTGGACCCTGAACCGTCCCCGTCCCCTAACCCTAACCCTAGCCCGAACCCTAACCCTAACCCTTCCCCGAAGCCTGACCCTCAGCCGTCCCCTAATCCTAACCCGTACGCTGACACTAACCCGCGCCCTCACACGTACGCTCCCCCTAGAGCGTTGTCGTACCCTCACCTGGACCCTAAACCGTCCCCGTCCCCTAACCCTAACCCTAGCCCGAACCCTAACCCTAACCCTTCCCCGAAGCCTGACCCTCAGCCGTCCCCTAATCCTAACCCGTACGCTGACACTAACCCGCGCCCTCACACGTACGATCCCCCTAGAGCGTTGTCGTACCCTCACCTGGACCCTAAACCGTCCCCGTCCCCTAACCCAAACCCTAGCCCGAACCCTAACCCTAACCCTTCCCCGAAGCCTGACCCTCAGCCGTCCCCTAATCCTAACCCGTACGCTGTCACTAACCCGCGCCCTCACACGTACGCTCCCCCTAGAGCGTTGTCGTACCCTCACCTGGACCCTGAACCGTCCCCGTCCCCTAACCCTAACCCTAGCCCGAACCCTAACCCTAACCCTTCCCCGAAGCCTGACCCTCAGCCGTCCCCTAATCCTAACCCGTACGCTGACACTAACCCGCGCCCTCACACGTACGCTCCCCCTAGAGCGTTGTCGTACCCTCACCTGGACCCTAAACCGTCCCTGTCCCCTAACCCTAACCCTAGCCCGAACCCTAACCCTAACCCTTCCCCGAAGCCTGACCCTCAGCCGTCCCCTAATCCTAACCCGTACGCTGACACTAACCCGCGCCCTCACAAGTACGCTCCCCCTAGAGTGTTGTCGTACCCTCACCTGGACCCTAAACCGTCCCCGTCCCCTAACCCTAACCCTAGCCCGAACCCTAACCCTAACCCTTCCCCGAACCCTGACCCTCAGCCGTCCCCTAATCCTAACCCGTACGCTGACACTAACCCGCGCCCTCACACGTACGCTCCCCCTAGAGCGTTGTCGTACCCTCACCTGGACCCTAAACCGTCCCCGTCCCCTAACCCTAACCCTAGCCCGAAGCCTAACCCTAACCCTTCCCCGAAGCCTGACCCTCAGCCGTCCCCTAATCCTAACCCGTACGCTGACACTAACCCGTGCCCTCACACGTACGCTCCCCCTAGAGCGTTGTCGTACCCTCACCTGGACCCTAAACCGTCCCCGTCCCCTAACCCTAACCCTAGCCCGAACCCTAACCCTAACCCTTCCCCGAAGCCTGACCCTCAGCCGTCCCCTAATCCTAACCCGTACGCTGACACTAACCCGCGCCCTCACACGTACGCTCCCCCTAGAGCGTTGTCGTACCCTCACCTGGACCCTGAACTGTCCCCGTCCCCTAACCCTAACCCTAGCCCGAACCCTAACCCTAACCCTTCCCCGAAGCCTGACCCTCAGCCGTCCCCTAATCCTAACCCGTACGCTGACACTAACCCGCGCCCTCACACGTACGCTCCCCCTAGAGCGTTGTCGTACCCTCACCTGGACCCTGAACCGTCCCCGTCCCCTAACCCTAACCCTAGCCCGAACCCTAACCCTAACCCTTCTCCGAAGCCTGACCCTCAGCCGTCCCCTAATCCTAACCCGTACGCTGACACTAACCCGCGCCCTCACACGTACGCTCCCCCTAGAGCGTTGTCGTACCCTCACCTGGACCCTAAACCGTCCCCGTCCCCTAACCCTAACCCTAGCCCGAAGCCTAACCCTAACCCTTCCCGGAAGCCTGACCCTCAGCCGTCCCCTAATCCTAACCCGTACGCTGACACTAACCCGCGCCCTCACACGTACGCTCCCCCTAGAGCGTTGTCGTACCCTCACCTGGACCCTAAACCGTCCCCGTCCCCTAACCCTAACCCTAGCCCGAACCCTAACCCTAACCCTTCCCCGAAGCCTGACCCTCAGCCGTCCCCTAATCCAAACCCGTACGCTGACACTAACCCGCGCCCTCACACGTACGCTCCCCCTAGAGCGTTGTCGTACCCTCACCTGGACCCTAAACCGTCCCCGTCCCCTAACCCTAACCCTAGCCCGAACCCTAACCCTAACCCTTCCCCGAAGCCTGACCCTCAGCCGTCCCCTAATCCTAACCCGTACGCTGACACTAACCCGCGCCCTCACACGTACGCTCCCCCTAGAGCGTTGTCGTACCCTCACCTGGACCCTAAACCGTCCCCGTCCCCTAACCCTAACCCTAGCCCGAACCCTAACCCTAACCCTTCCCCGAAGCCTGACCCTCAGCCGTCCCCTAATCCTAACCCGTACGCTGACACTAACCCGCGCCCTCACACGTACGCTCCCCCTAGAGCGTTGTCGTACCCTCACCTGGACCCTAAACCGTCCCCATCCCCTAACCCTAACCCTAGCCCGAACCCTAACCCTAACCCTTCCCCGAAGCCTGACCCTCAGCCGTCCCCTAATCCTAACCCGTACGCTGACACTAACCCGCGCCCTCACACGTACGCTCCCCCTAGAGCGTTGTCGTACCGTCACCTGGACCCTGAACCGTCCCCGTCCCCTAACCCTAACCCTAGCCCGAACCCTAACCCTAACCCTTCCCCGAAGCCTGACCCTCAGCCGTCCCCTAATCCTAACCCGTACGCTGACACTAACCCGCGCCCTCACACGTACGCTCCCCCTAGAGCGTTGTCGTACCCTCACCTGGACCCTGAACCGTCCCCGTCCCCTAACCCTAACCCTAGCCCGAACCCTAACCCTAACCCTTCCCCGAAGCCTGACCCTCAGCCGTCCCCTAATCCTAACCCGTACGCTGACACTAACCCGCACCCTCACACGTACGCTCCCCCTAGAGCGTTGTCGTACCCTCACCTGGACCCTGAACCGTCCCCGTCCCCTAACCCTAACCCTAGCCCGAACCCTAACCCTAACCCTTCCCCGAAGCCTGACCTTCAGCCGTCCCCTAATCCTAACCCGTACGCTGACACTAACCCGCACCCTCACACGTACGCTCCCCCTAGAGCGTTGTCGTACCCTCACCTGGACCCTGAACCGTCCCCGTCCCCTAACCCTAACCCTAGCCCGAACCCTAACCCTAACCCTTCCCCGAAGCCTGACCCTCAGCCGTCCCCTAATCCTAACCCGTACGCTGACACTAACCCGCGCCCTCACACGTACGCTCCCCCTAGAGCGTTGTCGTACCCTCACCTGGACCCTAAACCGTCCCCGTCCCCTAACCCTAACCCTAGCCCGAACCCTAACCCTAACCCTTCCCCGAAGCCTGACCCTCAGCCGTCCCCTAATCCTAACCCGTACGCTGACACTAACCCGCGCCCTCACACGTACGCTCCCCCTAGAGCGTTGTCGTACCCTCACCTGGACCCTAAACCGTCCCCGTCCCCTAACCCAAACCCTAGCCCGAACCCTAACCCTAACCCTTCCCCGAAGCCTGACCCTCAGCCGTCCCCTAATCCTAACCCGTACGCTGTCACTAACCCGCGCCCTCACACGTACGCTCCCCCTAGAGCGTTGTCGTACCCTCACCTGGACCCTGAACCGTCCCCGTCCCCTAACCCTAACCCTAGCCCGAACCCTAACCCTAACCCTTCCCCGAAGCCTGACCCTCAGCCGTCCCCTAATCCTAACCCGTACGCTGACACTAACCCGCGCCCTCACACGTACGCTCCCCCTAGAGCGTTGTCGTACCCTCACCTGGACCCTAAACCGTCCCTGTCCCCTAACCCTAACCCTAGCCCGAACCCTAATCCTAACCCTTCCCCGAAGCCTGACCCTCAGCCGTCCCCTAATCCTAACCCGTACGCTGACACTAACCCGCGCCCTCACAAGTACGCTCCCCCTAGAGTGTTGTCGTACCCTCACCTGGACCCTAAACCGTCCCCGTCCCCTAACCCTAACCCTAGCCCGAACCCTAACCCTAACCCTTCCCCGAAGCCTGACCCTCAGCCGTCCCCTAATCCTAACCCGTACGCTGACACTAACCCGCGCCCTCACACGTACGCTCCCCCTAGAGCGTTGTCGTACCCTCACCTGGACCCTAAACCGTCCCCGTCCCCTAACCCTAACCCTAGCCCGAAGCCTAACCCTAACCCTTCCCCGAAGCCTGACCCTCAGCCGTCCCCTAATCCTAACCCGTACGCTGTCACTAACCCGTGCCCTCACACGTACGCTCCCCCTAGAGCGTTGTCGTACCCTCACCTGGACCCTAAACCGTCCCCGTCCCCTAACCCTAACCCTAGCCCGAACCCTAACCCTAACCCTTCCCCGAAGCCTGACCCTCAGCCGTCCCCTAATCCTAACCCGTACGCTGACACTAACCCGCGCCCTCACACGTACGCTCCCCCTAGAGCGTTGTCGTACCCTCACCTGGACCCTGAACCGTCCCCGTCCCCTAACCCTAACCCTAGCCCGAACCCTAACCCTAACCCTTCTCCGAAGCCTGACCCTCAGCCGACCCCTAATCCTAACCCGTACGCTGACACTAACCCGCGCCCTCACACGTACGCTCCCCCTAGAGCGTTGTCGTACCCTCACCTGGACCCTAAACCGTCCCCGTCCCCTAACCCTAACCCTAGCCCGAAGCCTAACCCTAACCCTTCCCGGAAGCCTGACCCTCAGCCCTCCCCTAATCCTAACCCGTACGCTGACACTAACCCGCGCCCTCACACGTACGCTCCCCCTAGAGCGTTGTCGTACCCTCACCTGGACCCTAAACCGTCCCCGTCCCCTAACCCTAACCCTAGCCCGAACCCTAACCCTAACCCTTCCCCGAAGCCTGACCCTCAGCCGTCCCCTAATCCTAACCCGTACGCTGACACTAACCCGCGCCCTCACACGTACGCTCCCCCTAGAGCGTTGTCGTACCCTCACCTGGACCCTAAACCGTCCCCGTCCCCTAACCCTAACCCTAGGCCGAACCCTAACCCTAACCCTTCCCCGAAGCCTGACCCTCAGCCGTCCCCTAATCCTAACCCGTACGCTGACACTAACCCGCGCCCTCACACGTACGCTCCCCCTAGAGCGTTGTCGTACCCTCACCTGGACCCTAAACCGTCCCCGTCCCCTAACCCTAACCCTAGCCCGAACCCTAACCCTAACCCTTCCCCGAAGCCTGACCCTCAGCCGTCCCCTAATCCTAACCCGTACGCTGACACTAACCCGCGCCCTCACACGTACGCTCCCCCTAGAGCGTTGTCGTACCCTCACCTGGACCCTAAACCGTCCCCATCCCCTAACCCTAACCCTAGCCCGAACCCTAACCCTAACCCTTCCCCGAAGCCTGACCCTCAGCCGTCCCCTAATCCTAACCCGTACGCTGACACTAACCCGCGCCCTCACACGTACGCTCCCCCTAGAGCGTTGTCGTACCGTCACCTGGACCCTGAACCGTCCCCGTCCCCTAACCCTAACCCTAGCCCGAACCCTAACCCTAACCCTTCCCCGAAGCCTGACCCTCAGCCGTCCCCTAATCCTAACCCGTACGCTGACACTAACCCGCGCCCTCACACGTACGCTCCCCCTAGAGCGTTGTCGTACCCTCACCTGGACCCTGAACCGTCCCCGTCCCCTAACCCTAACCCTAGCCCGAACCCTAACCCTAACCCTTCCCCGAAGCCTGACCCTCAGCCGTCCCCTAATCCTAACCCGTACGCTGACACTAACCCGCACCCTCACACGTACGCTCCCCCTAGAGCGTTGTCGTACCCTCACCTGGACCCTGAACCGTCCCCGTCCCCTAACCCTAACCCTAGCCCGAACCCTAACCCTAACCCTTCCCCGAAGCCTGACCTTCAGCCGTCCCCTAATCCTAACCCGTACGCTGACACTAACCCGCACCCTCACACGTACGCTCCCCCTAGAGCGTTGTCGTACCCTCACCTGGACCCTGAACCGTCCCCGTCCCCTAACCCTAACCCTAGCCCGAACCCTAACCCTAACCCTTCCCCGAAGCCTGACCCTCAGCCGTCCCCTAATCCTAACCCGTACGCTGACACTAACCCGCGCCCTCACACGTACGCTCCCCCTAGAGCGTTGTCGTACCCTCACCTGGACCCTGAACCGTCCCCTAACCCTAACCCTATCCCTAGCCCGAACCCTAACCCTAACCCTTCCCCGAAGCCTGACCCTCAGCCGTCCCCTAATCCAAACCCGTACGCTGACACTAACCCGCGCCCTCACACGTACGCTCCCCCTAGAGCGTTGTCGTACCCTCACCTGGACCCTGAACCGTCCCCGTTCCCTAACCCTAACCCTAGCCCGAACCCTAACCCTAACCCTTCCCCGAAGCCTGACCCTCAGCCGTCCCCTAATCCTAACCCGTACGCTGACACTAACCCGCGCCCTCACACGTACGCTCCCCCTAGAGCGTTGTCGTACCCTCACCTGGACCCTGAACCGTCCCCGTCCCCTAACCCTATCCCTAGCCCGAACCCTAACCCTAACCCTTCCCCGAAGCCTGACCCTCAGCCGTCCCCTAATCCTAACCCGTACGCTGACACTAACCCGCGCCCTCACACGTACGCTCCCCCTAGAGCGTTGTCGTACCCTCACCTGGACCCTAAACCGTCCCCGTCCCCTAACCCTAACCCTAGCCCGAACCCTAACCCTAACCCTTCCCCGAAGCCTGACCCTCAGCCGTCCCCTAATCCTAACCCGTACGCTGACACTAACCCGCGCCCTCACACGTATGCTCCCCCTAGAGCGTTGTCGTACCCTCACCTGGACCCTAAACCGTCCCCGTCCCCTAACCCAAACCCTAGCCCGAACCCTAACCCTAACCCTTCCCCGAAGCCTGACCCTCAGCCGTCCCCTAATCCTAACCCGTACGCTGTCACTAACCCGCGCCCTCACACGTACGCTCCCCCTAGAGCGTTGTCGTACCCTCACCTGGACCCTGAACCGTCCCCGTCCCCTAACCCTAACCCTAGCCCGAACCCTAACCCTAACCCTTCCCCGAAGCCTGACCCTCAGCCGTCCCCTAATCCTAACCCGTACGCTGACACTAACCCGCGCCCTCACACGTACGCTCCCCCTAGAGCGTTGTCGTACCCTCACCTGGACCCTAAACCGTCCCTGTCCCCTAACCCTAACCCTAGCCCGAACCCTAACCCTAACCCTTCCCCGAAGCCTGACCCTCAGCCGTCCCCTAATCCTAACCCGTACGCTGACACTAACCCGCGCCCTCACAAGTACGCTCCCCCTAGAGCGTTGTCGTACCCTCACCTGGACCCTAAACCGTCCCCGTCCCCTAACCCTAACCCTAGCCCGAACCCTAACCCTAACCCTTCCCCGAAGCCTGACCCTCAGCCGTCCCCTAATCCTAACCCGTACGCTGACACTAACCCGCGCCCTCACACGTACGCTCCCCCTAGAGCGTTGTCGTACCCTCACCTGGACCCTAAACCGTCCCCGTCCCCTAACCCTAACCCTAGCCCGAAGCCTAACCCTAACCCTTCCCCGAAGCCTGACCCTCAGCCGTCCCCTAATCCTAACCCGTACGCTGACACTAACCCGTGCCCTCACACGTACGCTCCCCCTAGAGCGTTGTCGTACCCTCACCTGGACCCTAAACCGTCCCCGTCCCCTAACCCTAACCCTAGCCCGAACCCTAACCCTAACTCTTCCCCGAAGCCTGACCCTCAGCCGTCCCCTAATCCTAACCCGTACGCTGACACTAACCCGCGCCCTCACACGTACGCTCCCCCTAGAGCGTTGTCGTACCCTCACCTGGACCCTGAACCGTCCCCGTCCCCTAACCCTAACCCTAGCCCGAACCCTAACCCTAACCCTTCCCCGAAGCCTGACCCTCAGCCGTCCCCTAATCCTAACCCGTACGCTGACACTAACCCGCGCCCTCACACATACGCTCCCCCTAGAGCGTTGTCGTACCCTCACCTGGACCCTGAACCGTCCCCGTCCCCTAACCCTAACCCTAGCCCGAACCCTAACCCTAACCCTTCTCCGAAGCCTGACCCTCAGCCGTCCCCTAATCCTAACCCGTACGCTGACACTAACCCGCGCCCTCACACGTACGCTCCCCCTAGAGCGTTGTCGTACCCTCACCTGGACCCTAAACCGTCCCCGTCCCCTAACCCTAACCCTAGCCCGAAGCCTAACCCTAACCCTTCCCGGAAGCCTGACCCTCAGCCGTCCCCTAATCCTAACCCGTACGCTGACACTAACCCGCGCCCTCACACGTACGCTCCCCCTAGAGCGTTGTCGTACCCTCACCTGGACCCTGAACCGTCCCCCTCCCCTAACCCTAACCCTAGCCCGAACCCTAACCCTAACCCTTCCCCGAAGCCTGACCCTCAGCCGTCCCCTAATCCTAACCCGTACGCTGACACTAACCCGCGCCCTCACACGTACGCTCCCCCTAGAGCGTTGTCGTACCCTCACCTGGACCCTAAACCGTCCCCGTCCCCTAACCCTAACCCTAGCCCGAACCCTAACCCTAACCCTTCCCCGAAGCCTGACCCTCAGCCGTCCCCTAATCCTAACCCGTACGCTGACACTAACCCGCGCCCTCACACGTATGCTCCCCCTAGAGCGTTGTCGTACCCTCACCTGGACCCTAAACCGTCCCCGTCCCCTAACCCAAACCCTAGCCCGAACCCTAACCCTAACCCTTCCCCGAAGCCTGACCCTCAGCCGTCCCCTAATCCTAACCCGTACGCTGTCACTAACCCGCGCCCTCACACGTACGCTCCCCCTAGAGCGTTGTCGTACCCTCACCTGGACCCTGAACCGTCCCCGTCCCCTAACCCTAACCCTAGCCCGAACCCTAACCCTAACCCTTCCCCGAAGCCTGACCCTCAGCCGTCCCCTAATCCTAACCCGTACGCTGACACTAACCCGCGCCCTCACACGTACGCTCCCCCTAGAGCGTTGTCGTACCCTCACCTGGACCCTAAACCGTCCCTGTCCCCTAACCCTAACCCTAGCCCGAACCCTAACCCTAACCCTTCCCCGAAGCCTGACCCTCAGCCGTCCCCTAATCCTAACCCGTACGCTGACACTAACCCGCGCCCTCACAAGTACGCTCCCCCTAGAGTGTTGTCGTACCCTCACCTGGACCCTAAACCGTCCCCGTCCCCTAACCCTATCCCTAGCCCGAACCCTAACCCTAACCCTTCCCCGAAGCCTGACCCTCAGCCGTCCCCTAATCCTAACCCGTACGCTGACACTAACCCGCGCCCTCACACGTACGCTCCCCCTAGAGCGTTGTCGTACCCTCACCTGGACCCTAAACCGTCCCCGTCCCCTAACCCTAACCCTAGCCCGAAGCCTAACCCTAACCCTTCCCCGAAGCCTGACCCTCAGCCGTCCCCTAATCCTAACCCGTACGCTGACACTAACCCGTGCCCTCACACGTACGCTCCCCCTAGAGCGTTGTCGTACCCTCACCTGGACCCTAAACCGTCCCCGTCCCCTAACCCTAACCCTAGCCCGAACCCTAACCCTAACCCTTCCCCGAAGCCTGACCCTCAGCCGTCCCCTAATCCTAACCCGTACGCTGACACTAACCCGCGCCCTCACACGTACGCTCCCCCTAGAGCGTTGTCGTACCCTCACCTGGACCCTGAACCGTCCCCGTCCCCTAACCCTAACCCTAGCCCGAACCCTAACCCTAACCCTTCCCCGAAGCCTGACCCTCAGCCGTCCCCTAATCCTAACCCGTACGCTGACACTAACCCGCGCCCTCACACGTACGCTCCCGCTAGAGCGTTGTCGTACCCTCACCTGGACCCTGAACCGTCCCCGTCCCCTAACCCTAACCCTAGCCCGAACCCTAACCCTAACCCTTCTCCGAAGCCTGACCCTCAGCCGTCCCCTAATCCTAACCCGTACGCTGACACTAACCCGCGCCCTCACACGTACGCTCCCCCTAGAGCGTTGTCGTACCCTCACCTGGACCCTAAACCGTCCCCGTCCCCTAACCCTAACCCTAGCCTGAAGCCTAACCCTAACCCTTCCCGGAAGCCTGACCCTCAGCCGTCCCCTAATCCTAACCCGTACGCTGACACTAACCCGCGCCCTCACACGTACGCTCCCCCTAGAGCGTTGTCGTACCCTCACCTGGACCCTAAACCGTCCCCGTCCCCTAACCCTAACCCTAGCCCGAACCCTAACCCTAACCCTTCCCCGAAGCCTGACCCTCAGCCGTCCCCTAATCCTAACCCGTACGCTGACACTAACCCGCGCCCTCACACGTACGCTCCCCCTAGAGCGTTGTCGTACCCTCACCTGGACCCTAAACCGTCCCCGTCCCCTAACCCTAACCCTAGCCCGAACCCTAACCCTAACCCTTCCCCGAAGCCTGACCCTCAGCCGTCCCCTAATCCTAACCCGTACGCTGACACTAACCCGCGCCCTCACACGTACGCTCCCCCTAGAGCGTTGTCGTACCCTCACCTGGACCCTAAACCGTCCCCGTCCCCTAACCCTAACCCTAGCCCGAACCCTAACCCTAACCCTTCCCCGAAGCCTGACCCTCAGCCGTCCCCTAATCCTAACCCATACGCTGACACTAACCCGCGCCCTCACACGTACGCTCCCCCTAGAGCGTTGTCGTACCCTCACCTGGACCCTAAACCGTCCCCATCCCCTAACCCTAACCCTAGCCCGAACCCTAACCCTAACCCTTCCCCGAAGCCTGACCCTCAGCCGTCCCCTAATCCTAACCCGTACGCTGACACTAACCCGCGCCCTCACACGTACGCTCCCCCTAGAGCGTTGTCGTACCGTCACCTGGACCCTGAACCGTCCCCGTCCCCTAACCCTAACCCTAGCCCGAACCCTAACCCTAACCCTTCCCCGAAGCCTGACCCTCAGCCGTCCCCTAATCCTAACCCGTACGCTGACACTAACCCGCGCCCTCACACGTACGCTCCCCCTAGAGCGTTGTCGTACCCTCACCTGGACCCTGAACCGTCCCCGTCCCCTAACCCTAACCCTAGCCCGAACCCTAACCCTAACCCTTCCCCGAAGCCTGACCCTCAGCCGTCCCCTAATCCTAACCCGTACGCTGACACTAACCCGCGCCCTCACACGTACGCTCACCCTAGAGCGTTGTCGTACCGTCACCTGGACCCTGAACCGTCCCCGTCCCCTAACCCTAACCCTAGCCCGAACCCTAACCCTAACCCTTCCCCGAAGCCTGACCCTCAGCCGTCCCCTAATCCTAACCCGTACGCTGACACTAACCCGCGCCCTCACACGTACGCTCCCCCTAGAGCGTTGTCGTACCCTCACCTGGACCCTGAACCGTCCCCGTCCCCTAACCCTAACCCTAGCCCGAACCCTAACCCTAACCCTTCCCCGAAGCCTGACCCTCAGCCGTCCCCTAATCCTCACCCGTACGCTGACACTAACCCGCGCCCTCACACGTACGCTCCCCCTAGAGCGTTGTCGTACCCTCACCTGGACCCTAAACCGTCCCCGTCCCCTAACCCTAACCCTAGCCCGAACCCTAACCCTAACCCTTCCCCGAAGCCTGACCCTCAGCCGTCCCCTAATCCTAACCCGTACGCTGACACTAACCTGCGCCCTCACACGTACGCTCCCCCTAGAGTGTTGTCGTACCCTCACCTGGACCCTAAACCGTCCCCGTCCCCTAACCCTAACCCTAGCCCGAACCCTAACCCTAACCCTTCCCCGAAGCCTGACCCTCAGCCGTCCCCTAATCCTAACCCGTACGCTGACACTAACCCGCGTCCTCACACGTACGCTCCCCCTACAGCGTTGTCGTACCCTCACCTGGACCCTAAACCGTCCCCGTCCCCTAACCCTAACCCTAGCCCGAACCCTAACCCTAACCCTTCCCCGAAGCCTGACCCTCAGCCGTCCCCTAATCCTAACCCGTACACTGACACTAACCCGCGCCCTCACACGTACGCTCCCCCTAGAGCGTTGTCGTACCCTCACCTGGACCCTGAACCGTCCCCGTCCCCTAACCCTAACCCTAGCCCGAACCCTAACCCTAACCCTTCCCCGAAGCCTGACCCTCAGCCGTCCCCTAATCCTAACCCGTACGCTGACACTAACCCGCGCCCTCACACGTACGCTCCCCCTAGAGCGTTGTCGTACCCTCACCTGGACCCTAAACCGTCCCTGTCCCCTAACCCTAACCCTAGCCCGAACCCTAACCCTAACCCTTCCCCGAAGCCTGACCCTCAGCCGTCCCCTAATCCTAACCCGTACGCTGACACTAACCCGCGCCCTCACAAGTACGCTCCCCCTAGAGCGTTGTCGTACCCTCACCTGGACCCTAAACCGTCCCCGTCCCCTAACCCTAACCCTAGCCCGAACCCTAACCCTAACCCTTCCCCGAAGCCTGACCCTCAGCCGTCCCCTAATCCTAACCCGTACGCTGACACTAACCCACGCCCTCACACGTACGCTCCCCCTAGAGCGTTGTCGTACCCTCACCTGGACCCTAAACCGTCCCCGTCCCCTAACCCTAACCCTAGCCCGAAGCCTAACCCTAACCCTTCCCCGAAGCCTGACCCTCAGCCGTCCCCTAATCCTAACCCGTACGCTGACACTAACCCGTGCCCTCACACGTACGCTCCCCCTAGAGCGTTGTCGTACCCTCACCTGGACCCTAAACCGTCCCCGTCCCCTAACCCTAACCCTAGCCCGAACCCTAACCCTAACCCTTCCCCGAAGCCTGACCCTCAGCCGTCCCCTAATCCTAACCCGTACGCTGACACTAACCCGCGCCCTCACACGTACGCTCCCCCTAGAGCGTTGTCGTACCCTCACCTGGACCCTGAACCGTCCCCGTCCCCTAACCCTAACCCTAGCCCGAACCCTAACCCTAACCCTTCCCCGAAGCCTGACCCTCAGCCGTCCCCTAATCCTAACCCGTACGCTGACACTAACCCGCGCCCTCACACGTACGCTCCCGCTAGAGCGTTGTCGTACCCTCACCTGGACCCTGAACCGTCCCCGTCCCCTAACCCTAACCCTAGCCCGAACCCTAACCCTAACCCTTCTCCGAAGCCTGACCCTCAGCCGTCCCCTAATCCTAACCCGTACGCTGACACTAACCCGCGCCCTCACACGTACGCTCCCCCTAGAGCGTTGTCGTACCCTCACCTGGACCCTAAACCGTCCCCGTCCCCTAACCCTAACCCTAGCCTGAAGCCTAACCCTAACCCTTCCCGGAAGCCTGACCCTCAGCCGTCCCCTAATCCTAACCCGTACGCTGACACTAACCCGCGCCCTCACACGTACGCTCCCCCTAGAGCGTTGTCGTACCCTCACCTGGACCCTAAACCGTCCCCGTCCCCTAACCCTAACCCTAGCCCGAACCCTAACCCTAACCCTTCCCCGAAGCCTGACCCTCAGCCGTCCCCTAATCCTAACCCGTACGCTGACACTAACCCGCGCCCTCACACGTACGCTCCCCCTAGAGCGTTGTCGTACCCTCACCTGGACCCTAAACCGTCCCCGTCCCCTAACCCTAACCCTAGCCCGAACCCTAACCCTAACCCTTCCCCGAAGCCTGACCCTCAGCCGTCCCCTAATCCTAACCCGTACGCTGACACTAACCCGCGCCCTCACACGTACGCTCCCCCTAGAGCGTTGTCGTACCCTCACCTGGACCCTAAACCGTCCCCGTCCCCTAACCCTAACCCTAGCCCGAACCCTAACCCTAACCCTTCCCCGAAGCCTGACCCTCAGCCGTCCCCTAATCCTAACCCATACGCTGACACTAACCCGCGCCCTCACACGTACGCTCCCCCTAGAGCGTTGTCGTACCCTCACCTGGACCCTAAACCGTCCCCATCCCCTAACCCTAACCCTAGCCCGAACCCTAACCCTAACCCTTCCCCGAAGCCTGACCCTCAGCCGTCCCCTAATCCTAACCCGTACGCTGACACTAACCCGCGCCCTCACACGTACGCTCCCCCTAGAGCGTTGTCGTACCGTCACCTGGACCCTGAACCGTCCCCGTCCCCTAACCCTAACCCTAGCCCGAACCCTAACCCTAACCCTTCCCCGAAGCCTGACCCTCAGCCGTCCCCTAATCCTAACCCGTACGCTGACACTAACCCGCGCCCTCACACGTACGCTCCCCCTAGAGCGTTGTCGTACCCTCACCTGGACCCTGAACCGTCCCCGTCCCCTAACCCTAACCCTAGCCCGAACCCTAACCCTAACCCTTCCCCGAAGCCTGACCCTCAGCCGTCCCCTAATCCTAACCCGTACGCTGACACTAACCCGCGCCCTCACACGTACGCTCACCCTAGAGCGTTGTCGTACCGTCACCTGGACCCTGAACCGTCCCCGTCCCCTAACCCTAACCCTAGCCCGAACCCTAACCCTAACCCTTCCCCGAAGCCTGACCCTCAGCCGTCCCCTAATCCTAACCCGTACGCTGACACTAACCCGCGCCCTCACACGTACGCTCCCCCTAGAGCGTTGTCGTACCCTCACCTGGACCCTGAACCGTCCCCGTCCCCTAACCCTAACCCTAGCCCGAACCCTAACCCTAACCCTTCCCCGAAGCCTGACCCTCAGCCGTCCCCTAATCCTAACCCGTACGCTGACACTAACCCGCGCCCTCACAAGTACGCTCCCCCTAGAGCGTTGTCGTACCCTCACCTGGACCCTAAACCGTCCCCGTCCCCTAACCCTAACCCTAACCCGAACCCTAACCCTAACCCTTCCCCGAAGCCTGACCCTCAGCCGTCCCCTAATCCTAACCCGTACGCTGACACTAACCCGCGCCCTCACACGTACGCTCCCCCTAGAGCGTTGTCGTACCCTCACCTGGACCTTAAACCGTCCCATAACCCTAACCCTAACCCTAGCCCGAAGCCTAACCCTAACCCTTCCCCGAAGCCTGACCCTCAGCCGTCCCCTAATCCTAACCCGTACGCTGACACTAACCCGTGCCCTCACACGTACGCTCCCCCTAGAGCGTTGTCGTACCCTCACCTGGACCCTAAACCGTCCCCGTCCCCTAACCCTAACCCTAGCCCGAACCCTAACCCTAACCCTTCACCGAAGCCTGACCCTCAGCCGTCCCCTAATCCTAACCCGTACGCTGACACTAACCCGCGCCCTCACACGTACGCTCCCCCTAGAGCGTTGTCGTACCCTCACCTGGACCCTGAACCGTCCCCGTCCCCTAACCCTAACCCTAGCCCGAACCCTAACCCTAACCCTTCCCCGAAGCCTGACCCTCAGCCGTCCCCTAATCCTAACCCGTACGCTGACACTAACCCGCGCCCTCACACGTACGCTCCCCCTAGAGCGTTGTCGTACCCTCACCTGGACCCTGAACCGTCCCCGTCCCCTAACCCTAACCCTAGCCCGAACCCTAACCCTAACCCTTCCCCGAAGCCTGACCCTCAGCCGTCCCCTAATCCTAACCCGTACGCTGACACTAACCCGCGCCCTCACACGTACGCTCCCCCTAGAGCGTTGTCGTACCCTCACCTGGACCCTAAACCGTCCCCGTCCCCTAACCCTAACCCTAGCCCGAACCCTAACCCTAACCCTTCCCCGAAGCCTGACCCTCAGCCGTCCCCTAATCCTAACCCGTACGCTGACACTAACCCGCGCCCTCACACGTACGCTCCCCCTAGAGCGTTGTCGTACCCTCACCTGGACCCTAAACCGTCCCCGTCCCCTAACCCTAACCCTAGCCCGAACCCTAACCCTAACCCTTCCCCGAAGCCTGACCCTCAGCCGTCCCCTAATCCTAACCCGTACGCTGACACTAACCCGCGCCCTCACACGTACGCTCCCCCTAGAGCGTTGTCGTACCCTCACCTGGACCCTAAACCGTCCCCGTCCCCTAACCCTAACCCTAGCCCGAACCCTAACCCTAACCCTTCCCCGAAGCCTGACCCTCAGCCGTCCCCTAATCCTAACCCGTACGCTGACACTAACCCACGCCCTCACACGTACGCTCCCCCTAGAGTGTTGTCGTACCGTCACCTGGACCCTGAACCGTCCCCGTCCCCTAACCCTAACCCTAGCCCGAACCCTAACCCTAACCCTTCCCCGAAGCCTGACCCTCAGCCGTCCCCTAATCCTAACCCGTACGCTGACACTAACCCGCGCCCTCACACGTACGCTCCCCCTAGAGCGTTGTCGTACCCTCACCTGGACCCTGAACCGTCCGCGTCCCCTAACCCTAACCCTAGGCCGAAGCCTAACCCTAACCCTTCCCCGAAGCCTGACCCTCAGCCGTCCCCTAATCCTAACCCGTACGCTGACACTAACCCGCGCCCTCACACGTACGCTCCCCCTAGAGCGTTGTCGTACCCTCACCTGGACCCTAAACCGTCCCCGTCCCCTAACCCTAACCCTAGCCCGAAGCCTAACCCTAACCCTTCCCCGAAGCCTGACCCTCAGCCGTCCCCTAATCCTAACCCGTACGCTGACACTAACCCGCGCCCTCACACGTACGCTCCCCCTAGAGCGTTGTCGTACCCTCACCTGGACCCTGAACCGTCCCCGTCCCCGAACCCTAACCCTAGCCCGAAACCTAACCCTAACCCTTCCCCGAAGCCTGACCCTCAGCCGTCCCCTAATCCTAACCCGTACGCTGACACTAACCCGTGCCCTCACACGTACGCTCCCCCTAGAGCGTTGTCGTACCCTCACCTGGACCCTAAACCGTCCCCGTCCCCTAACCCTAACCCTAGCCTGAACCCTAACCCTAACCCTTCCCCGAAACCTGACCCTCAGCCGTCCCCTAATCCTAACCCGTACGCTGACACTAACCCGCGCCCTCACACGTACGCTCCCCCTAGAGCGTTGTCGTACCCTCACCTGGACCCTGAACCGTCCCCGTCCCCTAACCCTAACCCTAGGCCGAAGCCTAACCCTAACCCTTCCCCGAAGCCTGACCCTCAGCCGTCCCCTAATCCTAACCCGTACGCTGACACTAACCCGCGCCCTCACACGTACGCTCCCCCTAGAGCATTGTCGTACCCTCACCTGGACCCTGAACCGTCCCCGTCCCCTAACCCTAACCCTAGGCCGAAGCCTAACCCTAACCCTTCCCCGAAGCCTGACCCTCAGCCGTCCCCTAATCCTAACCCGTACGCTGACACTAACCCGCGCCCTCACACGTACGCTCCCCCTAGAGCGTTGTCGTACCCTCACCTGGACCCTGAACCGTCCCCGTCCCCTAACCCTAACCCTAGGCCGAAGCCTAACCCTAACCCTTCCCCGAAGCCTGACCCTCAGCCGTCCCCTAATCCTAACCCGTACGCTGACACTAACCCGCGCCCTCACACGTACGCTCCCCCTAGAGCGTTGTCGTACCCTCACCTGGACCCTGAACCGTCCCCGTCCCCTAACCCTAACCCTAGGCCGAAGCCTAACCCTAACCCTTCCCCGAAGCCTGACCCTCAGCCGTCCCCTAATCCTAACCCGTACGCTGACACTAACCCGCGCCCTCACACGTACGCTCCCCCTAGAGCGTTGTCGTACCCTCACCTGGACCCTGAACCGTCCCCGTCCCCTAACCCTAACCCTAGCCCGAACCCTAACCCTAACCCTTCCCCGAAGCCTGACCCTCAGCCGTCCCCTAATCCTAACCCGTACGCTGACACTAACACGCGCCCTCACACGTACGCTCCCCCTAGAGCGTTGTCGTACCCTCACCTGGACCCTGAACCGTCCCCATCCCCTAACCCTAACCCTAGCCCGAACCCTAAACCTAACCCTTCCCCGAAGCCTGACCCTCAGCCGTCCCCTAATCCTAACCCGTACGCTGACACTAACCCGCGCCCTCACACGTACGCTCCCCCTAGAGCGTTGTCGTACCCTCACCTGGACCCTGAACCGTCCCCGTCCCTTAACCCTAACCCTAGGCCGAAGCCTAACCCTAACCCTTCCCCGAAGCCTGACCCTCAGCCATCCCCTAATCCTAACCCGTACGCTGACACTAACCCGCGCCCTCACACGTACGCTCCCCCTAGAGCGTTGTCGTACCCTCACCTGGACCCTGAACCGTCCCCGTCCCCTAACCCTAACCCTAGGCCGAAGCCTAACCCTAACCCTTCCCCGAAGCCTGACCCTCAGCCGTCCCCTAATCCTAACCCGTACGCTGACACTAACCCGCGCCCTCACACGTACGCTCCCCCTAGAGCGTTGTCGTACCCTCACCTGGACCCTGAACCGTCCCCGTCCCCTAACCCTAACCCTAGGCCGAAGCCTAACCCTAACCCTTCCCCGAAGCCTGACCCTCAGCCGTCCCCTAATCCTAACTTGTACGCTGACACTAACCCGCGCCCTCACACGTGCGCTCCCCCTAGAGCGTTGTCGTACCCTCACCTGGACCCTGAACCGTCCCCGTCCCCTAAACCTAACCCTAGCCCGAACCCTAACCCTAACACTTCCCCGAAGCCTGACCCTCAGCCGTCCCCTAATCCTAACCCGTTCGCTGACACTAACCCGCGCCCTCACACGTACGCTCCCCCTAGAGCGTTGTCGTACCCTCACCTGGACCGTGAACCGTCCCCGTCCCCTAACCCTAACCCTAGCCCGAACCCTAACCCTAACCCTTCCCCGAAGCCTGACCCTCAGCCGTCCCCTAATCCTAACCCGTACGCTGACACTAACCCGCGCCCTCACACGTACGCTCCCCCTAGAGCGTTGTCGTACCCTCACCTGGACCCTGAACCGTCCCCGTCCCCTAACCCTAACCCTAGCCCGAACCCTAACCCTAACCCTTCCCCGAAGCCTGACCCTCAGCCGTCCCCTAATCCTAACCCGTACGCTGACACTAACCCGCGCCCTCACACGTACGCTCCCCCTAGAGCGTTGTCGTACCCTCACCTGGACCCTGAACCGTCCCCGTCCCCTAACCCTAACCCTAGGCCGAAGCCTAACCCTAACCCTTCCCCGAAGCCTGACCCTCAGCCGTCCCCTAATCCTAACCCGTACGCTGACACTAACCCGCGCCCTCACACGTACGCTCCCCCTGGAGCGTTGTCGTACCCTCACCTGGACCCTGAACCGTCCCCGTCCCCTAACCCTAACCCTAGCCCGAACCCTAACCCTAACCCTTCCCCGAAGCCTGACCCTCAGCCGTCCCCTAATCCTAACCCGTACGCTGACACTAACCCGCGCCCTCACACGTACGCTCCCCCTAGAGCGTTGTCGTACCCTCACCTGGACCCTGAACCGTCCCCGTCCCCTAACCCTAACCCTAGCCCGAACCCTAACCCTAACCCTTCCCCGAAGCCTGACCCTCAGCCGTCCCCTAATCCTAACCCGTACGCTGACACTAACCCGCGCCCTCACACGTACGGTCCCCCTAGAGCGTTGTCGTACCCTCACCTGGACCCTAAACCGTCCCCG
Source organism: Globicephala melas (assembly GCF_963455315.2). NCBI lineage: Eukaryota > Metazoa > Chordata > Mammalia > Artiodactyla > Delphinidae > Globicephala > Globicephala melas. The sequence goes on from NW_027207603.1 coordinate 88,411, forward strand.
TCCCCTAACCCTAACCCTAGCCCGAACCCTAACCCTAACCCTTCCCCGAAGCCTGACCCTCAGCCGTCCCCTAATCCTAACCCGTACGCTGACACTAACCCGCGCCCTCACACGTACGCTCCCCCTAGAGCGTTGTCGTACCCTCACCTGGACCCTAAACCGTCCCCGTCCCCTAACCCTAACCCTAGCCCGAACCCTAACCCTAACCCTTCCCCGAAGCCTGACCCTCAGCCGTCCCCTAATCCTAACCCGTACGCTGACACTAACCCGCGCCCTCACACGTACGCTCCCCCTAGAACGTTGTCGTACCCTCACCTGGCCCCTAAACCGTCCCCGTCCCCTAACCCTAACCCTAGCCCGAACCCTAACCCTAACCCTTCCCCGAAGCCTGACCCTCAGCCGTCCCCTAATCCTAACCCGTACGCTGACACTAACCCGCGCCCTCACACGTACGCTCCCCCTAGAGCATTGTCGTACCCTCACCTGGACCCTAAACCGTCCCCATCCCCTAACCCTAACCCTAGCCCGAACCCTAACCCTAACCCTTCCCCGAAGCCTGACCCTCAGCCGTCCCCTAATCCTAACCCGTACGCTGACACTAACCCGCGCCCTCACACGTACGCTCCCCCTAGAGCGTTGTCGTACCCTCACCTGGACCCTAAACCGTCCCCGTCCCCTAACCCTAACCCTAGCCCGAACCCTAACCCTAACCCTTCCCCGAAGCCTGACCCTCAGCCGTCCCCTAATCCTAACCCGTACGCTGACACTAACCCGCGCCCTCACACGTACGCTCCCCCTAGAGCGTTGTCGTACCCTCACCTGGACCCTAAACCGTCCCCGTCCCCTAACCCTAACCCTAGCCCGAACCCTAAACCTAACCCTTCCCCGAAGCCTGACCCTCAGCCGTCCCCTAATCCTAACCCGTACGCTGACACTAACTCGCGCCCTCACACGTACGCTCCCCCTAGAGCGTTGTCGTACCCTCACCTGGACCCTAAACCGTCGCCGTCCCCTAACCCTAACCCTAGGCTGAAGCCTAACCCTAACCCTTCCCCGAAGCCTGACCCTCAGCCGTCCCCTAATCCTAACCCGTACGCTGACACTAACCCGCGCCCTCACACGTACGCTCCCCCTAGAGTGTTGTCGTACCCTCACCTGGACCCTAAACCGTCCCCGTCCCCTAACCCTAACCCTAGCCCGAACCCTAACCCTAACCCTTCCCCAAAGCCTGACCCTCAGCCGTCCCCTAATCCTAACCCGTACGCTGACACTAACCCGCGCCCTCACACGTACGCTCCCCCTAGAGCGTTGTCGTACCCTCACCTGGACCCTAAACCGTCCCCGTCCCCTAACCCTAACCCTAGCCCGAACCCTAACCCTAACCCTTCCCCGAAGCCTGACCCTCAGCCGTCCCCTAATCCTAACCCGTACGCTGACAATAACCCGCGCCCTCACACGTACGCTCCCCCTAGAGCGTTGTCGTACCCTCACCTGGACGCTGAACCGTCCCCGTCCCCTAACCCTAACCCTAGGCCGAAGCCTAACCCTAACCCTTCCCCGAAGCCTGACCCTCAGCCGTCCCCTAATCCTAACCCGTACGCTGACACTAACCCGCGCCCTCACACGTACGCTCCCCCTAGAGCGTTGTCATACCCTCACCTGGACCCTGAACCGTCCCCGTCCCCTAACCCTAACCCTAGGCCGAAGACTAACCCTAACCCTTCCCCGAAGCCTGACCCTCAGCCGTCCCCTAATCCTAACCCGTACGCTGACACTAACCCGCGCCCTCACACGTACGCTCCCCCTAGAGCGTTGTCGTACCCTCACCTGGACCATGAACCGTCCCCGTCCCCTAACCCTAACCCTAGGCCGAAGCCTAACCCTAACCCTTCCCCGAAGCCTGACCCTCAGCCGTCCCCTAATCCTAACCCGTACGCTGACACTAACCCGCGCCCTCACACGTACGCTCCCCCTAGAGCGTTGTCGTACCCTCACCTGGACCCTGAACCGTCCCCGTCCCCTAACCCTAACCCTAGGCCGAAGCCTAACCCTAACCCTTCCCCGAAGCCTGACCCTCAGCCGTCCCCTAATCCTAACCCGTACGCTGACACTAACCCGCGCCCTCACACGTACGCACCCCCTAGAGCGTTGTCGTACCCTCACCTGGACCCTGAACCGTCCCCGTCCCCTAACCCTAACCCTAGGCCGAAGCCTAACCCTAAACCTTCCCCGAAGCCTGACCCTCAGCCGTCCCCTAAACCTAACCCGTACGCTGACACTAACCCGCGCCCTCACACGTACGCTCCCCCTAGAGCGTTGTCGTACCCTCACCTGGACCCTGAACCGTCCCCGTCCCCTAACCCTAACCCTAGCCCGAAGCCTAACCCTAACCCTTCCCCGAAGCCTGACCCTCAGCCGTCCCCTAATCCTAACCCGTACGCTGACAGTAACCCGCGCCCTCACACGTACGCTCCCCCTAGAGCGTTGTCGTACCCTCACCTGGACCCTGAACCGTCCCCGTCCCCTAACCCTAACCCTAGCCCGAAGCCTAACCCTAACCCTTCCCCGAAGCCTGACCCTCAGCTGTCCCCTAATCCTAACCCGTACGCTGACAGTAACCCGCGCCCTCACACGTACGCTCCCCCTAGAGCGTTGTCGTACCCTCACCTGGACCCTGAACCGTCCCCGTCCCCTAACCCTAACCCTAGCCGAAGCCTAACCCTAACCCTTCCCCGAAGCCTGACCCTCAGCCGTCCCCTAATCCTAACCCGTACGCTGACACTAACCCGCGCCCTCACACGTACGCTCCCCCTAGAGCGTTGTCGTACCCTCACCTGGACCCTGAACCGTCCCCGTCCCCTAACCCTAACCCTAGGCCGAAGCCTAACCCTAACACTTCCCCGAAGCCTGACCCTCAGCCGTCCCCTAATCCTAACCCGTACGCTGACACTAACCCGCGCCCTCACACGTACGCTCCCCCTAGAGCGTTGTCGTACCGTCACCTGGACCCTGAACCGTCCCCGTCCCCTAACCCTAACCCTAGCCCGAACCCTAACCCTAACCCTTCCCCGAAGCCTGACCCTCAGCCGTCCCCTAATCCTAACCCGTACGCTGACACTAACCCGCGCCCTCACACGTACGCTCCCCCTAGAGCGTTGTCGTACCCTCACCTGGACCCTGAACCGTCCCCGTCCCCTAACCCTAACCCTAGGCCGAAGCCTAACCCTAACCCTTCCCCGAAGCCTGACCCTCAGCCGTCCCCTAATCCTAACCCGTACGCTGACACTAACCCGCGCCCTCACACGTACGCTCCCCCTAGAGCGTTGTCGTACCCTCACCTGGACCCTAAACCGTCCCCGTCCCCTAACCCTAACCCTAGCCCGAAGCCTAACCCTAACCCTTCCCCGAAGCCTGACCCTCAGCCGTCCCCTAATCCTAACCCGTACGCTGACACTAACCCGCGCCCTCACACGTACGCTCCCGCTAGAGCGTTGTCGTACCCTCACCTGGACCCTAAACCGTCCCCGTCCCCGAACCCTAGCCCGAAACCTAACCCTAACCCTTCCCCGAAGCCTGACCCTCAGCCGTCCCCTAATCCTAACCCGTACGCTGACACTAACCCGTGCCCTCACACGTACGCTCCCCCTAGAGCGTTGTCGTACCCTCACCTGGACCCTAAACCGTCCCCGTCCCCTAACCCTAACCCTAGCCTGAACCCTAACCCTAACCCTTCCCCGAAACCTGACCCTCAGCCGTCCCCTAATCCTAACCCGTACGCTGACACTAACCCGCGCCCTCACACGTACGCTCCCCCTAGAGCGTTGTCGTACCCTCACCTGGACCCTGAACCGTCCCCGTCCCCTAATCCTAACCCTAGCCCGAACCCTAACCCTAACCCTTCCCCGAAGCCTGACCCTCACCCGTCCCCTAATCCTAACCCGTACGCTGACAATAACCCGCGCCCTCACACGTACGCTCCCCCTAGAGCGTTGTCGTACCCTCACCTGGACCCTAAACCGTCCCCGTCCCCTAACCCTAACCCTAGCCCGAACCCTAACCCTAACCCTTCCCCGAAGCCTGACCCTCAGCCGTCCCCTAATCCTAACCCGTACGCTGACAATAACCCGCGCCCTCACACGTACGCTCCCCCTAGAGCGTTGTCGTACCCTCACCTGGACGCTGAACCGTCCCCGTCCCCTAACCCTAACCCTAGGCCGAAGCCTAACCCTAACCCTTCCCCGAAGCCTGACCCTCAGCCGTCCCCTAATCCTAACCCGTACGCTGACACTAACCCGCGCCCTCACACGTACGCTCCCCCTAGAGCGTTGTCATACCCTCACCTGGACCCTGAACCGTCCCCGTCCCCTAACCCTAACCCTAGGCCGAAGACTAACCCTAACCCTTCCCCGAAGCCTGACCCTCAGCCGTCCCCTAATCCTAACCCATACGCTGACACTAACCCGCGCCCTCACACGTACGCTCCCCCTAGAGCGTTGTCGTACCCTCACCTGGACCGTGAACCGTCCCCGTCCCCTAACCCTAACCCTAGGCCGAAGCCTAACCCTAACCCTTCCCCGAAGCCTGACCCTCAGCCGTCCCCTAATCCTAACCCGTACGCTGACACTAACCCGCGCCCTCACACGTACGCTCCCCCTAGAGCGTTGTCGTACCCTCACCTGGACCCTGAACCGTCCCCGTCCCCTAACCCTAACCCTAGGCCGAAGCCTAACCCTAACCCTTCCCCGAAGCCTGACCCTCAGCCGTCCCCTAATCCTAACCCGTACGCTGACACTAACCCGCGCCCTCACACGTACGCTCCCCCTAGAGCGTTGTCGTACCCTCACCTGGACCCTGAACCGTCCCCGTCCCCTAACCCTAACCCTAGGCCGAAGCCTAACCCTAACCCTTCCCCGAAGCCTGACCCTCAGCCGTCCCCTAATCCTAACCCGTACGCTGACACTAACCCGCGCCCTCACACGTACGCTCCCCCTGGAGCGTTGTCGTACCCTCACCTGGACCCTGAACCGTCCCCATCCCCTAACCCTAACCCTAGCCCGAACCCTAACCCTAACCCTTCCCCGAAGCCTGACCCTCAGCCGTCCCCTAATCCTAACCCGTACGCTGACAGTAACCCGCGCCCTCACACGTACGCTCCCCCTAGAGCGTTGTCGTACCCTCACCTGGACCCTGAACCGTCCCCGTCCCCTAACCCTAACCCTAGCCCGAAGCCTAACCCTAACCCTTCCCCGAAGCCTGACCCTCAGCCGTCCCCTAATCCTAACCCGTAAGCTGACACTAACCCGCGCCCTCACACGTACGCTCCCCCTAGAGCGTTGTCGTACCCTCACCTGGACCCTGAACCGTCCCCGTCCCCTAACCCTAACCCTAGGCCGAAGCCTAACCCTAACCCTTCCCCGAAGCCTGACCCTCAGCCGTCCCCTAATCCTAACCCGTACGCTGACACTAACCCGCGCCCTCACACGTACGCTCCCCCTAGAGCGTTGTCGTACCCTCACCTGGACCCTGAACCGTCCCCGTCCCCGAACCCTAACCCTAGGCCGAAGCCTAACCCTAACCCTTCCCCGAAGCCTGACCCTCAGCCGTCCCCTAATCCTAACCCGTACGCTGACACTAACCCGCGCCCTCACACGTACGCTCTCCCTAGAGCGTTGTCGTACCCTCACCTGGACCCTGAACCGTCCCCGTCCCCTAACCCTAACCCTAGCCCGAACCCTAACCCTAACCCTTCCCCGAAGCCTGACCCTCAGCCGTCCCCTAATCCTAACCCGTACGCTGACACTAACCCGCGCCCTCACACGTACGCTCCCCCTAGAGCGTTGTCGTACCCTCACCTGGACGCTGAACCGTCCCCGTCCCCTAACCCTAACCCTAGCCCGAACCCTAACCCTAACCCTTCCCCGAAGCCTGACCCTCAGCCGTCCCCTAATCCTAACCCGTACGCTGACACTAACCCGCGCCCTCACACGTACGCTCCCCCTAGAGCGTTGTCGTACCCTCACCTGGACCCTAAACCGTCCCCATCCCCTAACCCTAACCCTAGCCCGAACCCTAACCCTAACCCTTCCCCGAAGCCTGACCCTCAGCCGTCCCCTAATCCTAACCCGTACGCTGACACTAACCCGCGCCCTCACACGTACACTCCCCCTAGAGCGTTGTCGTACCCTCACCTGGACCCTAAACCGTCCCCGTCCCCTAACCCCAACCCTAGCCCGAACCCTAACCCTAACCCTTCCCCGAAGCCTGACCCTCAGCCGTCCCCTAATCCTAACCCGTACGCTGACACTAACCCGCGCCCTCACACGTACGCTCCCCCTAGAGCGTTGTCGTACCCTCACCTGGACCCTAAACCGTCCCCGTCCCCTAACCCTAACCCTAGCCCGAACCCTAACCCTAACCCTTCCCCGAAGCCTGACCCTCAGCCGTCCCCTATTCCTAACCCGTACGCTGACACTAACCCGCGCCCTCACACGTACGCTCCCCCTAGAGCGTTGTCGTACCCTCACCTGGACCCTAAACCGTCCCCGTCCCCTAACCCTAACCCTAGCCCGAAGCCTAACCCTAACCCTTCCCCGAAGCCTGACCCTCAGCCGTCCCATAATCCTAACCCGTACGCTGACACTAACCCGCGCCCTCACACGTACGCTCCCCCTAGAGCGTTGTCGTACCCTCACCTGGACCCTGAACCGTCCCCGTCCCCTAACCCTAACCCTAGCCCGAACCCTAACCCTAACCCTTCCCCGAAGCCTGACCCTCAGCCGTCCCCTAATCCTAACCCGTACGCTGACACTAACCCGCGCCCTCACACTTACGCTCCCCCTAGAGCGTTGTCGTACCCTCACCTGGACCCTAAACCGTCCCCGTCCCCTAACCCTAACCCTAGCCCGAAGCCTAACCCTAACCCTTCCCCGAAGCCTGACCCTCAGCCGTCCCCTAATCCTAACCCGTACGCTGACACTAACCCGCGCCCTCACACGTACGCTCCCCCTAGAGCGTTGTCGTACCCTCACCTGGACCCTGAACCGTCCCCGTCCCCTAACCCTAACCCTAGCCCGAACCCTAACCCTAACCCTTGCCCGAAGCCTGACCCTCAGCCGTTCCCTAATCCTAACCCGTACGCTGACACTAACCCGCGCGCTCACACGTACGCTCCCCCTAGAGCGTTGTCGTACCCTCACCTGGACCCTGAACCGTCCCCGTCCACTAACCCTAACCCTAGCCCGAACCCTAACCCTAACCCTTCCCCGAAGCCTGACCCTCAGCCGTCCCCTAATCCTAACCCGTACGCTGACACTAACCCGCGCGCTCACACGTACGCTCCCCCTAGAGCGTTGTCGTACCCTCACCTGGACCCTGAACCGTCCCCGTCCCCTAACCCTAACCCTAGGCCGAAGCCTAACCCTAACACTTCCCCGAAGCCTGACCCTCAGCCGTCCCCTAATCCTAACCCGTACGCTGACACTAACCCGCGCCCTCACACGTACGCTCCCCCTAGAGCGTTGTCGTACCCTCACCTGGACCCTGAACCGTCCCCGTCCCCTAACCCTAACCCTAGCCCGAACCCTAACCCTAACCCTTCCCCGAAGCCTGACCCTCAGCCGTCCCCTAATCCTAACCCGTACGCTGACACTAACCGCGCCCTCACACGTACGCTCCCCCTAGAGCGTTGTCGTAACCTCACCTGGACCCTGAACCGTCCCCGTCCCCTAACCCTAACCCTAGTCCGAACCCTAACCCTAACCCTTCCCCGAAGCCTGACCCTCAGCCGTCCCCTAATCCTAACCCGTACGCTGACACTAACCGCGCCCTCACACGTACGCTCCCCCTAGAGCGTTGTCGTAACCTCACCTGGACCCTGAACCGTCCCCGTCCCCTAACCCTAACCCTAGCCCGAACCCTAACCCTAACCCTTCCCCAAAGCCTGACCCTCAGCCGTCCCCTAATCCTAACCCGTACGCTGACACTAACCCGCGCCCTCACACGTACGCTCCCCCTAGAGCGTTGTCGTACCCTCACCTGGACCCTGAACCGTCCCCGTCCCCTAACCCTAACCCTAGCCCGAACCCTAACCCTAACCCTTCCCCGAAGCCTGACCCTCAGCCGTCCCCTAATCCTAACCCGTACGCTGACACTAACCCGCGCCCTCACACGTACGCTCCCCCTAGAGCGTTGTCGTACCCTCACCTGGACCCTGAACCGTCCCCGTCCCCTAACCCTAACCCTAGACCGAACCCTAACCCTAACCCTTCCCCGAAGCCTGACCCTCAGCCGTCCCCTAATCCTAACCCGTACGCTGACACTAACCCGTGCCCTCACACGTACGCTCCCCCTAGAGCGTTGTCGTACCCTCACCTGGACCCTAAACCGTCCCCGTCCCCTAACCCTAACCCTAGCCCGAACCCTAACCCTAACCCTTCCCCGAAGCCTGACCCTCAGCCGTCCCCTAATCCTAACCCGTACGCTGACACTAACCCGCGCCCTCACACGTACGCTCCCCCTAGAGCGTTGTCGTACTCTCACCTGGACCCTAAACCGTCCCCGTCCCCTAACCCTAACCCTAGGCCGAAGCCTAACCCTAACCCTTCCCCGAAGCCTGACCCTCAGCCGTCCCCTAATCCTAACCCGTACGCTGACACTAACCCATGCCCTCACACGTACGCTCCCCCTAGAGCGTTGTCGTACCCTCACCTGGACCCTAAACCGTCCCCGTCCCCTAAACCTAACCCTAGGCCGAAGCCTAACCCTAACCCTTCCCCGAAGCCTGACCCTCAGCCGTCCCCTAATCCTAACCCGTACGCTGACACTAACCCGCAACCTCACACGTACGCTCCCCCTAGAGCGTTGTCGTACCCTCACCTGGACCCTAAACCGTCCCCGTCCCCTAACCCTAACCCTAGCCCGAACCCTAACCCTAACCCTTCCCCGAAGCCTGACCCTCAGCCGTCCCCTAATCCTAACCCGTACGCTGACACTAACCCGCGCCCTCACACGTACGCTCCCCCTAGAGCGTTGTCGTACCCTCACCTGGACCCTAAACCGTCCCCGTCCCCTAACCCTAACCCTAGCCCGAACCCTAACCCTAACCCTTCCCCGAAGCCTGACCCTCAGCCGTCCCCTAATCCTAACCCGTACGCTGACACTAACCCGCGCCCTCACACGTACGCTCCCCCTAGAGCGTTGTCGTACCCTCACCTGAACCCTGAACCATCCCCGTCCCCTAACCCTAACCCTAGCCCAAACCCTAACCCTAACCCTTCCCCGAAGCCTGACCCTCAGCCGTCCCCTAATCCTAACCCGTACGCTGACACTAACCCGCGCCCTCACATGTACGCTCCCCCTAGAGCGTTGTCGTACCCTCACCTGGACCCTGAACCGTCCCCGTCCCCTAACCCTAACCCTAGCCCGAACCCTAACCCTAACCCTTCCCCGAAGCCTGACCCTCAGCCGTCCCCTAATCCTAACCCGTACGCTGACACTAACCCGCGCCCTCACACGTACGCTCCCCCTAGAGCGTTGTCGTACCCTCACCTGGACCCTGAACCGTCCCCGTCCCCTAACCCTAACCCTAGGCCGAAGCCTAACCCTAACCCTTCCCCGAAGCCTGACCCTCAGCCGTCCCCTAATCCTAACCCGTACGCTGACACTAACCCGCGCCCTCACACGTACGCTCCCCCTAGAGCGTCGTCGTACCCTCACCTGGACCCTGAACCGTTCCCGTCCCCTAACCCTAACCCTAGGCCAAAGCCTAACCCTAACCCTTCCCCGAAGCCTGACCCTCAGCCGTCCCATAATCCTAACCCGTACGCTGACACTAACCCGCACCCTCACACGTACGCTCCCCCTAGAGCGTTGTCGTACCCTCACCTGGACCCTGAACCGTCCCCGTCCCCTAACCCTAACCCTAGCCCGAACCCTAACCCTAACCCTTCCCCGAAGCCTGACCCTCAGCCGTCCCCTAATCCTAACCCGTACGCTGACACTAACCCGCACCCTCACACGTACGCTCCCCCTAGAGCGTTGTCGTACCCTCACCTGGACCCTGAACCGTCCCCGTCCCCTAACCCTAACCCTAGCCCGAAGCCTAACCCTAACCCTTCCCCGAAGCCTGACCCTCAGCCGTCCCCTAATCCTAACCCGTACGCTGACACTAACCCGCGCCCTCACACGTACGCTCCCCCTAGAGCGTTGTCGTACCCTCACCTGGACCCTGAACCGTCCCCGTCCCCTAACCCTAACCCTAGGCCGAAGCCTAACCCTAACCCTTCCCCGAAGCCTGACCCTCAGCCGTCCCCTAATCCTAACCCGTACGCTGACACTAACCCGCGCCCTCACACGTACGCTCCCCCTAGAGCGTTGTCGTACCGTCACCTGGACCCTGAACCGTCCCCGTCCCCTAACCCTAACCCTAGCCCGAACCCTAACCCTAACCCTTCCCCGAAGCCTGACCCTCAGCCGTCCCCTAATCCTAACCCGTACGCTGACACTAACCCGCGCCCTCACACGTACGCTCCCCCTAGAGCGTTGTCGTACCCTCACCTGGACCCTGAACCGTCCCCGTCCCCTAACCCTAACCCTAGGCCGAAGCCTAACCCTAACCCTTCCCCGAAGCCTGACCCTCAGCCGTCCCCTAATCCTAACCCGTACGCTGACACTAACCCGCGCCCTCACACGTACGCTCCCCCTAGAGCGTTGTCGTACCCTCACCTGGACCCTGAACCGTCCCCGTCCCCTAACCCTAACCCTAGCCCGAAGCCTAACCCTAACCCTTCCCCGAAGCCTGACCCTCAGCCGTCCCCTAATCCTAACCCGTACGCTGACACTAACCCGCGCCCTCACACGTACGCTCCCGCTAGAGCGTTGTCGTACCCTCACCTGGACCCTAAACCGTCCCCGTCCCCGAACCCTAACCCTAGCCCGAAACCTAACCCTAACCCTTCCCCGAAGCCTGACCCTCAGCCGTCCCCTAATCCTAACCCGTACGCTGACACTAACCCGTGCCCTCACACGTACGCTCCCCCTAGAGCGTTGTCGTACCCTCACCTGGACCCTAAACCGTCCCCGTCTCCTAACCCTAACCCTAGCCTGAACCCTAACCCTAACCCTTCCCCGAAACCTGACCCTCAGCCGTCCCCTAATCCTAACCCGTACGCTGACACTAACCCGCGCCCTCACACGTACGCTCCCCCTAGAGCGTTGTCGTACCCTCACCTGGACCCTGAACCGTCCCCGTCCCCTAACCCTAACCCTAGCCCGAACTCTAAACCTAACCCTTCCCCGAAGCCTGACCCTCACCCGTCCCCTAATCCTAACCCGTACGCTGACAATAACCCGCGCCCTCACACGTACGCTCCCCCTAGAGCGTTGTCGTACCCTCACCTGGACCCTAAACCGTCCCCGTCCCCTAACCCTAACCCTAGCCCGAACCCTAACCCTAACCCTTCCCCGAAGCCTGACCCTCAGCCGTCCCCTAATCCTAACCCGTACGCTGACAATAACCCGCGCCCTCACACGTACGCTCCCCCTACAGCGTTGTCGTACCCTCACCTGGACGCTGAACCGTCCCCGTCCCCTAACCCTAACCCTAGGCCGAAGCCTAACCCTAACCCTTCCCCGAAGCCTGACCCTCAGCCGTCCCCTAATCCTAACCCGTACGCTGACACTAACCCGCGCCCTCACACGTACGCTCCCCCTAGAGCGTTGTCATACCCTCACCTGGACCGTGAACCGTCCCCGTCCCCTAACCCTAACCCTAGGCCGAAGACTAACCCTAACTCTTCCCCGAAGCCTGACCCTCAGCCGTCCCCTAATCCTAACCCGTACGCTGACACTAACCCGCGCCCTCACACGTACGCTCCCCCTAGAGCGTTGTCGTACCCTCACCTGGACCGTGAACCGTCCCCGTCCCCTAACCCTAACCCTAGGCCGAAGCCTAACCCTAACCCTTCCCCGAAGCCTGACCCTCAGCCGTCCCCTAATCCTAACCCGTACGCTGACACTAACCCGCGCCCTCACACGTACGCTCCCCCTAGAGCGTTGTCGTACCCTCACCTGGACCCTGAACCGTCCCCGTCCCCTAACCCTAACCCTAGGCCGAAGCCTAACCCTAACCCTTCCCCGAAGCCTGACCCTCAGCCGTCCCCTAATCCTAACCCGTACGCTGACACTAACCCGCGCCCTCACACGTACGCTCCCCCTAGAGCGTTGTCGTACCCTCACCTGGACCCTGAACCGTCCCCGTCCCCTAACCCTAACCCTAGGCCGAAGCCTAACCCTAACCCTTCCCCGAAGCCTGACCCTCAGCCGTCCCCTAATCCTAACCCGTACGCTGACACTAACCCGCGCCCTCACACGTACGCTCCCCCTGGAGCGTTGTCGTACCCTCACCTGGACCCTGAACCGTCCCCGTCCCCTAACCCTAACCCTAGCCCGAAGCCTAACCCTAACCCTTCCCCGAAGCCTGACCCTCAGCCGTCCCCTAATCCTAACCCGTACGCTGACAGTAACCCGCGCCCTCACACGTACGCTCCCCCTAGAGCGTTGTCGTACCCTCACCTGGACCCTGAACCGTCCCCGTCCCCTAACCCTAACCCTAGCCCGAAGCCTAACCCTAACCCTTCCCCGAAGCCTGACCCTCAGCCGTCCCCTAATCCTAACCCGTACGCTGACACTAACCCGCGCCCTCACACGTACGCTCCCCCTAGAGCGTTGTCGTACCCTCACCTGGACCCTGAACCGTCCCCGTCCCCTAACCCTAACCCTAGGCCGAAGCCTAACCCTAACCCTTCCCCGAAGCCTGACCCTCAGCCGTCCCCTAATCCTAACCCGTACGCTGACACTAACCCGCGCCCTCACACGTACGCTCCCCCTAGAGCGTTGTCGTACCCTCACCTGGACCCTGAACCGTCCCCGTCCCCGAACCCTAACCCTAGGCCGAAGCCTAACCCTAACCCTTCCCCGAAGCCTGACCCTCAGCCGTCCCCTAATCCTAACCCGTACGCTGACACTAACCCGCGCCCTCACACGTACGCTCCCCCTAGAGCGTTGTCGTACCCTCACCTGGACCCTGAACCGTCCCCGTCCCCTAACCCTAACCCTAGCCTGAACCCTAACCCTAACCCTTCCCCGAAGCCTGACCCTCAGCCGTCCCCTAATCCTAACCCGTACGCTGACACTAACCCGCGCCCTCACACGTACGCTCCCCCTAGAGCGTTGTCGTACCCTCACCTGGACCCTGAACCGTCCCCGTCCCCTAACCCTAACCCTAGGCCGAAGCCTAACCCTAACCCTTCCCCGAAGCCTGACCCTCAGCCGTCCCCTAATCCTAACCCGTACGCTGACACTAACCCATGCCCTCACACGTACGCTCCCCCTAGAGCGTTGTCGTACCCTCACCTGGACCCTAAACCGTCCCCGTCCCCTAACCCTAACCCTAGCCCGAACCCTAACCCTAACCCTTCCCCGAAGCCTGACCCTCAGCCGTCCCCTAATCCTAACCCGTACGCTGACACTAACCCGCGCCCTCACACGTACGCTCCCCCTAGAGCGTTGTCGTACCCTCACCTGGACCCTAAACCGTCCCCGTCCCCTAACCCTAACCCTAGCCCGAACCCTAACCCTAACCCTTCCCCGAAGCCTGACCCTCAGCCGTCCCCTAATCCTAACCCGTACGCTGACACTAACCCGCGCCCTCACACGTACGCTCCCCCTAGAGCGTTGTCGTACCCTCACCTGGCCCCTAAACCGTCCCCGTCCCCTAACCCTAACCCTAGCCCGAACCCTAACCCTAACCCTTCCCCGAAGCCTGACCCTCAGCCGTCCCCTAATCCTAACCCGTACGCTGACACTAACCCGCGCCCTCACACGTACGCTCCCCCTAGAGCGTTGTCGTACCCTCACCTGGACCCTAAACCGTCCCCGTCCCCTAACCCTAACCCTAGCCCGAACCCTAACCCTAACCCTTCCCCGAAGCCTGACACTCAGCCGTCCCCTAATCCTAACCCGTACGCTGACACTAACCCGCGCCCTCACACGTACGCTCCCCCTAGAGCGTTGTCGTACCCTCACCTGGACCCTAAACCGTCCCCGTCCCCTAACCCTAACCCTAGCCCGAACCCTAACCCTAACCCTTCCCCGAAGCCTGACCCTCAGCCGTCCCCTAATCCTAACCCGTACGCTGACACTAACTCGCGCCCTCACACGTACGCTCCCCCTAGAGCGTTGTCGTACCCTCACCTGGACCCTAAACCGTCGCCGTCCCCTAACCCTAACCCTAGGCTGAAGCCTAACCCTAACCCTTCCCCGAAGCCTGACCCTCAGCCGTCCCCTAATCCTAACCCGTACGCTGACACTAACCCGCGCCCTCACACGTACGCTCCCCCTAGAGTGTTGTCGTACCCTCACCTGGACCCTAAACCGTCCCCGTCCCCTAACCCTAACCCTAGCCCGAACCCTAACCCTAACCCTTCCCCGAAGCCTGACCCTCAGCCGTCCCCTAATCCTAACCCGTACGCTGACACTAACCCGCGCCCTCACACGTACGCTCCCCCTAGAGCGTTGTCGTACCCTCACCTGGACCCTAAACCGTCCCCGTCCCCTAACCCTAACCCTAGCCCGAACCCTAACCCTAACCCTTCCCCGAAGCCTGACCCTCAGCCGTCCCCTAATCCTAACCCGTACGCTGACAATAACCCGCGCCCTCACACGTACGCTCCCCCTAGAGCGTTGTCGTACCCTCACCTGGACGCTGAACCGTCCCCGTCCCCTAACCCTAACCCTAGGCCGAAGCCTAACCCTAACCCTTCCCCGAAGCCTGACCCTCAGCCGTCCCCTAATCCTAACCCGTACGCTGACACTAACCCGCGCCCTCACACGTACGCTCCCCCTAGAGCGTTGTCATACCCTCACCTGGACCCTGAACCGTCCCCGTCCCCTAACCCTAACCCTAGGCCGAAGACTAACCCTAACCCTTCCCCGAAGCCTGACCCTCAGCCGTCCCCTAATCCTAACCCGTACGCTGACACTAACCCGCGCCCTCACACGTACGCTCCCCCTAGAGCGTTGTCGTACCCTCACCTGGACCATGAACCGTCCCCGTCCCCTAACCCTAACCCTAGGCCGAAGCCTAACCCTAACACTTCCCCGAAGCCTGACCCTCAGCCGTCCCCTAATCCTAACCCGTACGCTGACACTAACCCGCGCCCTCACACGTACGCTCCCCCTAGAGCGTTGTCGTACCCTCACCTGGACCCTGAACCGTCCCCGTCCCCTAACCCTAACCCTAGGCCGAAGCCTAACCCTAACCCTTCCCCGAAGCCTGACCCTCAGCCGTCCCCTAATCCTAACCCGTACGCTGACACTAACCCGCGCCCTCACACGTACGCACCCCCTAGAGCGTTGTCGTACCCTCACCTGGACCCTGAACCGTCCCCGTCCCCTAACCCTAACCCTAGGCCGAAGCCTAACCCTAACCCTTCCCCGAAGCCTGACCCTCAGCCGTCCCCTAATCCTAACCCGTACGCTGACAGTAACCCGCGCCCTCACACGTACGCTCCCCCTAGAGCGTTGTCGTACCCTCACCTGGACCCTGAACCGTCCCCGTCCCCTAACCCTAACCCTAGCCCGAAGCCTAACCCTAACCCTTCCCCGAAGCCTGACCCTCAGCCGTCCCCTAATCCTAACCCGTACGCTGACAGTAACCCGCGCCCTCACACGTACGCTCCCCCTAGAGCGTTGTCGTACCCTCACCTGGACCCTGAACCGTCCCCGTCCCCTAACCCTAACCCTAGCCCGAAGCCTAACCCTAACCCTTCCCCGAAGCCTGACCCTCAGCCGTCCCCTAATCCTAACCCGTACGCTGACACTAACCCGCGCCCTCACACGTACGCTCCCCCTAGAGCGTTGTCGTACCCTCACCTGGACCCTGAACCGTCCCCGTCCCCTAACCCTAACCCTAGGCCGAAGCCTAACCCTAACCCTTCCCCGAAGCCTGACCCTCAGCCGTCCCCTAATCCTAACCCGTACGCTGACACTAACCCGCGCCCTCACACGTACGCTCCCCCTAGAGCGTTGTCGTACCGTCACCTGGACCCTGAACCGTCCCCGTCCCCTAACCCTAACCCTAGCCCGAACCCTAACCCTAACCCTTCCCCGAAGCCTGACCCTCAGCCGTCCCCTAATCCTAACCCGTACGCTGACACTAACCCGCGCCCTCACACGTACGCTCCCCCTAGAGCGTTGTCGTACCCTCACCTGGACCCTGAACCGTCCCCGTCCCCTAACCCTAACCCTAGGCCGAAGCCTAACCCTAACCCTTCCCCGAAGCCTGACCCTCAGCCGTCCCCTAATCCTAACCCGTACGCTGACACTAACCCGCGCCCTCACACGTACGCTCCCCCTAGAGCGTTGTCGTACCCTCACCTGGACCCTAAACCGTCCCCGTCCCCTAACCCTAACCCTAGCCCGAAGCCTAACCCTAACCCTTCCCCGAAGCCTGACCCTCAGCCGTCCCCTAATCCTAACCCGTACGCTGACACTAACCCGCGCCCTCACACGTACGCTCCCGCTAGAGCGTTGTCGTACCCTCACCTGGACCCTAAACCGTCCCCGTCCCCGAACCCTAACCCTAGCCCGAAACCTAACCCTAACCCTTCCCCGAAGCCTGACCCTCAGCCGTCCCCTAATCCTAACCCGTACGCTGACACTAACCCGTGCCCTCACACGTACGCTCCCCCTAGAGCGTTGTCGTACCCTCACCTGGACCCTAAACCGTCCCCGTCTCCTAACCCTAACCCTAGCCTGAACCCTAACCCTAACCCTTCCCCGAAACCTGACCCTCAGCCGTCCCCTAATCCTAACCCGTACGCTGACACTAACCCGCGCCCTCACACGTACGCTCCCCCTAGAGCGTTGTCGTACCCTCACCTGGACCCTGAACCGTCCCCGTCCCCTAACCCTAACCCTAGCCCGAACCCTAAACCTAACCCTTCCCCGAAGCCTGACCCTCACCCGTCCCCTAATCCTAACCCGTACGCTGACAATAACCCGCGCCCTCACACGTACGCTCCCCCTAGAGCGTTGTCGTACCCTCACCTGGACCCTAAACCGTCCCCGTCCCCTAACCCTAACCCTAGCCCGAACCCTAACCCTAACCCTTCCCCGAAGCCTGACCCTCAGCCGTCCCCTAATCCTAACCCGTACGCTGACAATAACCCGCGCCCTCACACGTACGCTCCCCCTACAGCGTTGTCGTACCCTCACCTGGACGCTGAACCGTCCCCGTCCCCTAACCCTAACCCTAGGCCGAAGCCTAACCCTAACCCTTCCCCGAAGCCTGACCCTCAGCCGTCCCCTAATCCTAACCCGTACGCTGACACTAACCCGCGCCCTCACACGTACGCTCCCCCTAGAGCGTTGTCATACCCTCACCTGGACCGTGAACCGTCCCCGTCCCCTAACCCTAACCCTAGGCCGAAGACTAACCCTAACTCTTCCCCGAAGCCTGACCCTCAGCCGTCCCCTAATCCTAACCCGTACGCTGACACTAACCCGCGCCCTCACACGTATGCTCCCCCTAGAGCGTTGTCGTACCCTCACCTGGACCGTGAACCGTCCCCGTCCCCTAACCCTAACCCTAGGCCGAAGCCTAACCCTAACCCTTCCCCGAAGCCTGACCCTCAGCCGTCCCCTAATCCTAACCCGTACGCTGACACTAACCCGCGCCCTCACACGTACGCTCCCCCTAGAGCGTTGTCGTACCCTCACCTGGACCCTGAACCGTCCCCGTCCCCTAACCCTAACCCTAGGCCGAAGCCTAACCCTAACCCTTCCCCGAAGCCTGACCCTCAGCCGTCCCCTAATCCTAACCCGTACGCTGACACTAACCCGCGCCCTCACACGTACGCTCCCCCTAGAGCGTTGTCGTACCCTCACCTGGACCCTGAACCGTCCCCGTCCCCTAACCCTAACCCTAGGCCGAAGCCTAACCCTAACCCTTCCCCGAAGCCTGACCCTCAGCCGTCCCCTAATCCTAACCCGTACGCTGACACTAACCCGCGCCCTCACACGTACGCTCCCCCTGGAGCGTTGTCGTACCCTCACCTGGACCCTGAACCGTCCCCGTCCCCTAACCCTAACCCTAGCCCGAAGCCTAACCCTAACCCTTCCCCGAAGCCTGACCCTCAGCCGTCCCCTAATCCTAACCCGTACGCTGACAGTAACCCGCGCCCTCACACGTACGCTCCCCCTAGAGCGTTGTCGTACCCTCACCTGGACCCTGAACCGTCCCCGTCCCCTAACCCTAACCCTAGCCCGAAGCCTAACCCTAACCCTTCCCCGAAGCCTGACCCTCAGCCGTCCCCTAATCCTAACCCGTACGCTGACACTAACCCGCGCCCTCACACGTACGCTCCCCCTAGAGCGTTGTCGTACCCTCACCTGGACCCTGAACCGTCCCCGTCCCCTAACCCTAACCCTAGGCCGAAGCCTAACCCTAACCCTTCCCCGAAGCCTGACCCTCAGCCGTCCCCTAATCCTAACCCGTACGCTGACACTAACCCGCGCCCTCACACGTACGCTCCCCCTAGAGCGTTGTCGTACCCTCACCTGGACCCTGAACCGTCCCCGTCCCCGAACCCTAACCCTAGGCCGAAGCCTAACCCTAACCCTTCCCCGAAGCCTGACCCTCAGCCGTCCCCTAATCCTAACCCGTACGCTGACACTAACCCGCGCCCTCACACGTACGCTCCCCCTAGAGCGTTGTCGTACCCTCACCTGGACCCTGAACCGTCCCCGTCCCCTAACCCTAACCCTAGCCTGAACCCTAACCCTAACCCTTCCCCGAAGCCTGACCCTCAGCCGTCCCCTAATCCTAACCCGTACGCTGACACTAACCCGCGCCCTCACACGTACGCTCCCCCTAGAGCGTTGTCGTACCCTCACCTGGACCCTGAACCGTCCCCGTCCCCTAACCCTAACCCTAGGCCGAAGCCTAACCCTAACCCTTCCCCGAAGCCTGACCCTCAGCCGTCCCCTAATCCTAACCCGTACGCTGACACTAACCCATGCCCTCACACGTACGCTCCCCCTAGAGCGTTGTCGTACCCTCACCTGGACCCTAAACCGTCCCCGTCCCCTAACCCTAACCCTAGCCCGAACCCTAACCCTAACCCTTCCCCGAAGCCTGACCCTCAGCCGTCCCCTAATCCTAACCCGTACGCTGACACTAACCCGCGCCCTCACACGTACGCTCCCCCTAGAGCGTTGTCGTACCCTCACCTGGACCCTAAACCGTCCCCGTCCCCTAACCCTAACCCTAGCCCGAACCCTAACCCTAACCCTTCCCCGAAGCCTGACCCTCAGCCGTCCCCTAATCCTAACCCGTACGCTGACACTAACCCGCGCCCTCACACGTACGCTCCCCCTAGAGCGTTGTCGTACCCTCACCTGGCCCCTAAACCGTCCCCGTCCCCTAACCCTAACCCTAGCCCGAACCCTAACCCTAACCCTTCCCCGAAGCCTGACCCTCAGCCGTCCCCTAATCCTAACCCGTACGCTGACACTAACCCGCGCCCTCACACGTACGCTCCCCCTAGAGCGTTGTCGTACCCTCACCTGGACCCTAAACCGTCCCCGTCCCCTAACCCTAACCCTAGCCCGAACCCTAACCCTAACCCTTCCCCGAAGCCTGACCCTCAGCCGTCCCCTAATCCTAACCCGTACGCTGACACTAACCCGCGCCCTCACACGTACGCTCCCCCTAGAGCGTTGTCGTACCCTCACCTGGACCCTAAACCGTCCCCGTCCCCTAACCCTAACCCTAGCCCGAACCCTAACCCTAACCCTTCCCCGAAGCCTGACCCTCAGCCGTCCCCTAATCCTAACCCGTACGCTGACACTAACTCGCGCCCTCACACGTACGCTCCCCCTAGAGTGTTGTCGTACCCTCACCTGGACCCTAAACCGTCGCCGTCCCCTAACCCTAACCCTAGGCTGAAGCCTAACCCTAACCCTTCCCCGAAGCCTGACCCTCAGCCGTCCCCTAATCCTAACCCGTACGCTGACACTAACCCGCGCCCTCACACGTACGCTCCCCCTAGAGTGTTGTCGTACCCTCACCTGGACCCTAAACCGTCCCCGTCCCCTAACCCTAACCCTAGCCCGAACCCTAACCCTAACCCTTCCCCGAAGCCTGACCCTCAGCCGTCCCCTAATCCTAACCCGTACGCTGACACTAACCCGCGCCCTCACACGTACGCTCCCCCTAGAGCGTTGTCGTACCCTCACCTGGACCCTAAACCGTCCCCGTCCCCTAACCCTAACCCTAGCCCGAACCCTAACCCTAACCCTTCCCCGAAGCCTGACCCTCAGCCGTCCCCTAATCCTAACCCGTACGCTGACAATAACCCGCGCCCTCACACGTACGCTCCCCCTAGAGCGTTGTCGTACCCTCACCTGGACGCTGAACCGTCCCCGTCCCCTAACCCTAACCCTAGGCCGAAGCCTAACCCTAACCCTTCCCCGAAGCCTGACCCTCAGCCGTCCCCTAATCCTAACCCGTACGCTGACACTAACCCGCGCCCTCACACGTACGCTCCCCCTAGAGCGTTGTCATACCCTCACCTGGACCCTGAACCGTCCCCGTCCCCTAACCCTAACCCTAGGCCGAAGACTAACCCTAACCCTTCCCCGAAGCCTGACCCTCAGCCGTCCCCTAATCCTAACCCGTACGCTGACACTAACCCGCGCCCTCACACGTACGCTCCCCCTAGAGCGTTGTCGTACCCTCACCTGGACCATGAACCGTCCCCGTCCCCTAACCCTAACCCTAGGCCGAAGCCTAACCCTAACACTTCCCCGAAGCCTGACCCTCAGCCGTCCCCTAATCCTAACCCGTACGCTGACACTAACCCGCGCCCTCACACGTACGCTCCCCCTAGAGCGTTGTCGTACCCTCACCTGGACCCTGAACCGTCCCCGTCCCCTAACCCTAACCCTAGGCCGAAGCCTAACCCTAACCCTTCCCCGAAGCCTGACCCTCAGCCGTCCCCTAATCCTAACCCGTACGCTGACACTAACCCGCGCCCTCACACGTACGCACCCCCTAGAGCGTTGTCGTACCCTCACCTGGACCCTGAACCGTCCCCGTCCCCTAACCCTAACCCTAGGCCGAAGCCTAACCCTAACCCTTCCCCGAAGCCTGACCCTCAGCCGTCCCCTAATCCTAACCCGTACGCTGACAGTAACCCGCGCCCTCACACGTACGCTCCCCCTAGAGCGTTGTCGTACCCTCACCTGGACCCTGAACCGTCCCCGTCCCCTAACCCTAACCCTAGCCCGAAGCCTAACCCTAACCCTTCCCCGAAGCCTGACCCTCAGCCGTCCCCTAATCCTAACCCGTACGCTGACAGTAACCCGCGCCCTCACACGTACGCTCCCCCTAGAGCGTTGTCGTACCCTCACCTGGACCCTGAACCGTCCCCGTCCCCTAACCCTAACCCTAGCCCGAAGCCTAACCCTAACCCTTCCCCGAAGCCTGACCCTCAGCCGTCCCCTAATCCTAACCCGTACGCTGACACTAACCCGCGCCCTCACACGTACGCTCCCCCTAGAGCGTTGTCGTACCCTCACCTGGACCCTGAACCGTCCCCGTCCCCTAACCCTAACCCTAGGCCGAAGCCTAACCCTAACCCTTCCCCGAAGCCTGACCCTCAGCCGTCCCCTAATCCTAACCCGTACGCTGACACTAACCCGCGCCCTCACACGTACGCTCCCCCTAGAGCGTTGTCGTACCGTCACCTGGACCCTGAACCGTCCCCGTCCCCTAACCCTAACCCTAGCCCGAACCCTAACCCTAACCCTTCCCCGAAGCCTGACCCTCAGCCGTCCCCTAATCCTAACCCGTACGCTGACACTAACCCGCGCCCTCACACGTACGCTCCCCCTAGAGCGTTGTCGTACCCTCACCTGGACCCTGAACCGTCCCCGTCCCCTAACCCTAACCCTAGGCCGAAGCCTAACCCTAACCCTTCCCCGAAGCCTGACCCTCAGCCGTCCCCTAATCCTAACCCGTACGCTGACACTAACCCGCGCCCTCACACGTACGCTCCCCCTAGAGCGTTGTCGTACCCTCACCTGGACCCTAAACCGTCCCCGTCCCCTAACCCTAACCCTAGCCCGAAGCCTAACCCTAACCCTTCCCCGAAGCCTGACCCTCAGCCGTCCCCTAATCCTAACCCGTACGCTGACACTAACCCGCGCCCTCACACGTACGCTCCCGCTAGAGCGTTGTCGTACCCTCACCTGGACCCTAAACCGTCCCCGTCCCCGAACCCTAACCCTAGCCCGAAACCTAACCCTAACCCTTCCCCGAAGCCTGACCCTCAGCCGTCCCCTAATCCTAACCCGTACGCTGACACTAACCCGTGCCCTCACACGTACGCTCCCCCTAGAGCGTTGTCGTACCCTCACCTGGACCCTAAACCGTCCCCGTCTCCTAACCCTAACCCTAGCCTGAACCCTAACCCTAACCCTTCCCCGAAACCTGACCCTCAGCCGTCCCCTAATCCTAACCCGTACGCTGACACTAACCCGCGCCCTCACACGTACGCTCCCCCTAGAGCGTTGTCGTACCCTCACCTGGACCCTGAACCGTCCCCGTCCCCTAACCCTAACCCTAGCCCGAACCCTAAACCTAACCCTTCCCCGAAGCCTGACCCTCACCCGTCCCCTAATCCTAACCCGTACGCTGACAATAACCCGCGCCCTCACACGTACGCTCCCCCTAGAGCGTTGTCGTACCCTCACCTGGACCCTAAACCGTCCCCGTCCCCTAACCCTAACCCTAGCCCGAACCCTAACCCTAACCCTTCCCCGAAGCCTGACCCTCAGCCGTCCCCTAATCCTAACCCGTACGCTGACAATAACCCGCGCCCTCACACGTACGCTCCCCCTACAGCGTTGTCGTACCCTCACCTGGACGCTGAACCGTCCCCGTCCCCTAACCCTAACCCTAGGCCGAAGCCTAACCCTAACCCTTCCCCGAAGCCTGACCCTCAGCCGTCCCCTAATCCTAACCCGTACGCTGACACTAACCCGCGCCCTCACACGTACGCTCCCCCTAGAGCGTTGTCATACCCTCACCTGGACCGTGAACCGTCCCCGTCCCCTAACCCTAACCCTAGGCCGAAGACTAACCCTAACTCTTCCCCGAAGCCTGACCCTCAGCCGTCCCCTAATCCTAACCCGTACGCTGACACTAACCCGCGCCCTCACACGTACGCTCCCCCTAGAGCGTTGTCGTACCCTCACCTGGACCGTGAACCGTCCCCGTCCCCTAACCCTAACCCTAGGCCGAAGCCTAACCCTAACCCTTCCCCGAAGCCTGACCCTCAGCCGTCCCCTAATCCTAACCCGTACGCTGACACTAACCCGCGCCCTCACACGTACGCTCCCCCTAGAGCGTTGTCGTACCCTCACCTGGACCCTGAACCGTCCCCGTCCCCTAACCCTAACCCTAGGCCGAAGCCTAACCCTAACCCTTCCCCGAAGCCTGACCCTCAGCCGTCCCCTAATCCTAACCCGTACGCTGACACTAACCCGCGCCCTCACACGTACGCTCCCCCTAGAGCGTTGTCGTACCCTCACCTGGACCCTGAACCGTCCCCGTCCCCTAACCCTAACCCTAGGCCGAAGCCTAACCCTAACCCTTCCCCGAAGCCTGACCCTCAGCCGTCCCCTAATCCTAACCCGTACGCTGACACTAACCCGCGCCCTCACACGTACGCTCCCCCTGGAGCGTTGTCGTACCCTCACCTGGACCCTGAACCGTCCCCGTCCCCTAACCCTAACCCTAGCCCGAAGCCTAACCCTAACCCTTCCCCGAAGCCTGACCCTCAGCCGTCCCCTAATCCTAACCCGTACGCTGACAGTAACCCGCGCCCTCACACGTACGCTCCCCCTAGAGCGTTGTCGTACCCTCACCTGGACCCTGAACCGTCCCCGTCCCCTAACCCTAACCCTAGCCCGAAGCCTAACCCTAACCCTTCCCCGAAGCCTGACCCTCAGCCGTCCCCTAATCCTAACCCGTACGCTGACACTAACCCGCGCCCTCACACGTACGCTCCCCCTAGAGCGTTGTCGTACCCTCACCTGGACCCTGAACCGTCCCCGTCCCCTAACCCTAACCCTAGGCCGAAGCCTAACCCTAACCCTTCCCCGAAGCCTGACCCTCAGCCGTCCCCTAATCCTAACCCGTACGCTGACACTAACCCGCGCCCTCACACGTACGCTCCCCCTAGAGCGTTGTCGTACCCTCACCTGGACCCTGAACCGTCCCCGTCCCCGAACCCTAACCCTAGGCCGAAGCCTAACCCTAACCCTTCCCCGAAGCCTGACCCTCAGCCGTCCCCTAATCCTAACCCGTACGCTGACACTAACCCGCGCCCTCACACGTACGCTCCCCCTAGAGCGTTGTCGTACCCTCACCTGGACCCTGAACCGTCCCCGTCCCCTAACCCTAACCCTAGCCTGAACCCTAACCCTAACCCTTCCCCGAAGCCTGACCCTCAGCCGTCCCCTAATCCTAACCCGTACGCTGACACTAACCCGCGCCCTCACACGTACGCTCCCCCTAGAGCGTTGTCGTACCCTCACCTGGACCCTGAACCGTCCCCGTCCCCTAACCCTAACCCTAGGCCGAAGCCTAACCCTAACCCTTCCCCGAAGCCTGACCCTCAGCCGTCCCCTAATCCTAACCCGTACGCTGACACTAACCCGCGCCCTCACACGTACGCTCCCCCTAGAGCGTTGTCGTACCCTCACCTGGACCCTGAACCGTCCCCGTCCCCTAACCCTAACCCTAGGCCGAAGCCTAACCCTAACCCTTCCCCGAAGCCTGACCCTCAGCCGTCCCCTAATCCTAACCCGTACGCTGACACTAACCCGCGCCCTCACACGTACGCTCCCCCTGGAGCGTTGTCGTACCCTCACCTGGACCCTGAACCGTCCCCGTCCCCTAACCCTAACCCTAGCCCGAAGCCTAACCCTAACCCTTCCCCGAAGCCTGACCCTCAGCCGTCCCCTAATCCTAACCCGTACGCTGACAGTAACCCGCGCCCTCACACGTACGCTCCCCCTAGAGCGTTGTCGTACCCTCACCTGGACCCTGAACCGTCCCCGTCCCCTAACCCTAACCCTAGCCCGAAGCCTAACCCTAACCCTTCCCCGAAGCCTGACCCTCAGCCGTCCCCTAATCCTAACCCGTACGCTGACACTAACCCGCGCCCTCACACGTACGCTCCCCCTAGAGCGTTGTCGTACCCTCACCTGGACCCTGAACCGTCCCCGTCCCCTAACCCTAACCCTAGGCCGAAGCCTAACCCTAACCCTTCCCCGAAGCCTGACCCTCAGCCGTCCCCTAATCCTAACCCGTACGCTGACACTAACCCGCGCCCTCACACGTACGCTCCCCCTAGAGCGTTGTCGTACCCTCACCTGGACCCTGAACCGTCCCCGTCCCCGAACCCTAACCCTAGGCCGAAGCCTAACCCTAACCCTTCCCCGAAGCCTGACCCTCAGCCGTCCCCTAATCCTAACCCGTACGCTGACACTAACCCGCGCCCTCACACGTACGCTCCCCCTAGAGCGTTGTCGTACCCTCACCTGGACCCTGAACCGTCCCCGTCCCCTAACCCTAACCCTAGCCTGAACCCTAACCCTAACCCTTCCCCGAAGCCTGACCCTCAGCCGTCCCCTAATCCTAACCCGTACGCTGACACTAACCCGCGCCCTCACACGTACGCTCCCCCTAGAGCGTTGTCGTACCCTCACCTGGACCCTGAACCGTCCCCGTCCCCTAACCCTAACCCTAGGCCGAAGCCTAACCCTAACCCTTCCCCGAAGCCTGACCCTCAGCCGTCCCCTAATCCTAACCCGTACGCTGACACTAACCCGCGCCCTCACACGTACGCTCCCCCTGGAGCGTTGTCGTACCCTCACCTGGACCCTGAACCGTCCCCGTCCCCTAACCCTAACCCTAGCCCGAAGCCTAACCCTAACCCTTCCCCGAAGCCTGACCCTCAGCCGTCCCCTAATCCTAACCCGTACGCTGACAGTAACCCGCGCCCTCACACGTACGCTCCCCCTAGAGCGTTGTCGTACCCTCACCTGGACCCTGAACCGTCCCCGTCCCCTAACCCTAACCCTAGCCCGAAGCCTAACCCTAACCCTTCCCCGAAGCCTGACCCTCAGCCGTCCCCTAATCCTAACCCGTACGCTGACACTAACCCGCGCCCTCACACGTACGCTCCCCCTAGAGCGTTGTCGTACCCTCACCTGGACCCTGAACCGTCCCCGTCCCCTAACCCTAACCCTAGGCCGAAGCCTAACCCTAACCCTTCCCCGAAGCCTGACCCTCAGCCGTCCCCTAATCCTAACCCGTACGCTGACACTAACCCGCGCCCTCACACGTACGCTCCCCCTAGAGCGTTGTCGTACCCTCACCTGGACCCTGAACCGTCCCCGTCCCCGAACCCTAACCCTAGGCCGAAGCCTAACCCTAACCCTTCCCCGAAGCCTGACCCTCAGCCGTCCCCTAATCCTAACCCGTACGCTGACACTAACCCGCGCCCTCACACGTACGCTCCCCCTAGAGCGTTGTCGTACCCTCACCTGGACCCTGAACCGTCCCCGTCCCCTAACCCTAACCCTAGCCTGAACCCTAACCCTAACCCTTCCCCGAAGCCTGACCCTCAGCCGTCCCCTAATCCTAACCCGTACGCTGACACTAACCCGCGCCCTCACACGTACGCTCCCCCTAGAGCGTTGTCGTACCCTCACCTGGACCCTGAACCGTCCCCGTCCCCTAACCCTAACCCTAGGCCGAAGCCTAACCCTAACCCTTCCCCGAAGCCTGACCCTCAGCCGTCCCCTAATCCTAACCCGTACGCTGACACTAACCCGCGCCCTCACACGTACGCTCCCCCTAGAGCGTTGTCGTACCCTCACCTGGACCCTGAACCGTCCCCGTCCCCTAACCCTAACCCTAGGCCGAAGCCTAACCCTAACCCTTCCCCGAAGCCTGACCCTCAGCCGTCCCCTAATCCTAACCCGTACGCTGACACTAACCCGCGCCCTCACACGTACGCTCCCCCTGGAGCGTTGTCGTACCCTCACCTGGACCCTGAACCGTCCCCGTCCCCTAACCCTAACCCTAGCCCGAAGCCTAACCCTAACCCTTCCCCGAAGCCTGACCCTCAGCCGTCCCCTAATCCTAACCCGTACGCTGACAGTAACCCGCGCCCTCACACGTACGCTCCCCCTAGAGCGTTGTCGTACCCTCACCTGGACCCTGAACCGTCCCCGTCCCCTAACCCTAACCCTAGCCCGAAGCCTAACCCTAACCCTTCCCCGAAGCCTGACCCTCAGCCGTCCCCTAATCCTAACCCGTACGCTGACACTAACCCGCGCCCTCACACGTACGCTCCCCCTAGAGCGTTGTCGTACCCTCACCTGGACCCTGAACCGTCCCCGTCCCCTAACCCTAACCCTAGGCCGAAGCCTAACCCTAACCCTTCCCCGAAGCCTGACCCTCAGCCGTCCCCTAATCCTAACCCGTACGCTGACACTAACCCGCGCCCTCACACGTACGCTCCCCCTAGAGCGTTGTCGTACCCTCACCTGGACCCTGAACCGTCCCCGTCCCCGAACCCTAACCCTAGGCCGAAGCCTAACCCTAACCCTTCCCCGAAGCCTGACCCTCAGCCGTCCCCTAATCCTAACCCGTACGCTGACACTAACCCGCGCCCTCACACGTACGCTCCCCCTAGAGCGTTGTCGTACCCTCACCTGGACCCTGAACCGTCCCCGTCCCCTAACCCTAACCCTAGCCCGAACCCTAACCCTAACCCTTCCCCGAAGCCTGACCCTCAGCCGTCCCCTAATCCTAACCCGTACGCTGACACTAACCCGCGCCCTCACACGTACGCTCCCCCTAGAGCGTTGTCGTACCCTCACCTGGACGCTGAACCGTCCCCGTCCCCTAACCCTAACCCTAGCCCGAACCCTAACCCTAACCCTTCCCCGAAGCCTGACCCTCAGCCGTCCCCTAATCCTAACCCGTACGCTGACACTAACCCGCGCCCTCACACGTACGCTCCCCCTAGAGCGTTGTCGTACCCTCACCTGGACCCTAAACCGTCCCCGTCCCCTAACCCTAACCCTAGCCCGAACCCTAACCCTAACCCTTCCCCGAAGCCTGACCCTCAGCCGTCCCCTAATCCTAACCCGTACGCTGACACTAACCCGCGCCCTCACACGTACGCTCCCCCTAGAGCGTTGTCGTACCCTCACCTGGACCCTAAACCGTCCCCATCCCCTAACCCTAACCCTAGCCCGAACCCTAACCCTAACCCTTCCCCGAAGCCTGACCCTCAGCCGTCCCCTAATCCTAACCCGTACGCTGACACTAACCCGCGCCCTCACACGTACACTCCCCCTAGAGCGTTGTCGTACCCTCACCTGGACCCTAAACCGTCCCCGTCCCCTAACCCTAACCCTAGCCCGAACCCTAACCCTAACCCTTCCCCGAAGCCTGACCCTCAGCCGTCCCCTAATCCTAACCCGTACGCTGACACTAACCCGCGCCCTCACACGTACGCTCCCCCTAGAGCGTTGTCGTACCCTCACCTGGACCCTAAACCGTCCCCGTCCCCTAACCCTAACCCTAGCCCGAACCCTAACCCTAACCCTTCCCCGAAGCCTGACCCTCAGCCGTCCCCTATTCCTAACCCGTACGCTGACACTAACCCGCGCCCTCACACGTACGCTCCCCCTAGAGCGTTGTCGTACCCTCACCTGGACCCTAAACCGTCCCCGTCCCCTAACCCTAACCCTAGCCCGAAGCCTAACCCTAACCCTTCCCCGAAGCCTGACCCTCAGCCGTCCCATAATCCTAACCCGTACGCTGACACTAACCCGCGCCCTCACACGTACGCTCCCCCTAGAGCGTTGTCGTACCCTCACCTGGACCCTGAACCGTCCCCGTCCCCTAACCCTAACCCTAGCCCGAACCCTAACCCTAACCCTTCCCCGAAGCCTGACCCTCAGCCGTCCCCTAATCCTAACCCGTACGCTGACACTAACCCGCGCCCTCACACTTACGCTCCCCCTAGAGCGTTGTCGTACCCTCACCTGGACCCTAAACCGTCCCCGTCCCCTAACCCTAACCCTAGCCCGAAGCCTAACCCTAACCCTTCCCCGAAGCCTGACCCTCAGCCGTCCCCTAATCCTAACCCGTACGCTGACACTAACCCGCGCCCTCACACGTACGCTCCCCCTAGAGCGTTGTCGTACCCTCACCTGGACCCTGAACCGTCCCCGTCCCCTAACCCTAACCCTAGCCCGAACCCTAACCCTAACCCTTCCCCGAAGCCTGACCCTCAGCCGTTCCCTAATCCTAACCCGTACGCTGACACTAACCCGCGCGCTCACACGTACGCTCCCCCTAGAGCGTTGTCGTACCCTCACCTGGACCCTGAACCGTCCCCGTCCACTAACCCTAACCCTAGCCCGAACCCTAACCCTAACCCTTCCCCGAAGCCTGACCCTCAGCCGTCCCCTAATCCTAACCCGTACGCTGACACTAACCCGCGCGCTCACACGTACGCTCCCCCTAGAGCGTTGTCGTACCCTCACCTGGACCCTGAACCGTCCCCGTCCCCTAACCCTAACCCTAGGCCGAAGCCTAACCCTAACACTTCCCCGAAGCCTGACCCTCAGCCGTCCCCTAATCCTAACCCGTACGCTGACACTAACCCGCGCCCTCACACGTACGCTCCCCCTAGAGCGTTGTCGTACCCTCACCTGGACCCTGAACCGTCCCCGTCCCCTAACCCTAACCCTAGCCCGAACCCTAACACTAACCCTTCCCCGAAGCCTGACCCTCAGCCGTCCCCTAATCCTAACCCGTACGCTGACACTAACCGCGCCCTCACACGTACGCTCCCCCTAGAGCGTTGTCGTAACCTCACCTGGACCCTGAACCGTCCCCGTCCCCTAACCCTAACCCTAGTCCGAACCCTAACCCTAACCCTTCCCCGAAGCCTGACCCTCAGCCGTCCCCTAATCCTAACCCGTACGCTGACACTAACCGCGCCCTCACACGTACGCTCCCCCTAGAGCGTTGTCGTAACCTCACCTGGACCCTGAACCGTCCCCGTCCCCTAACCCTAACCCTAGCCCGAACCCTAACCCTAACCCTTCCCCAAAGCCTGACCCTCAGCCGTCCCCTAATCCTAACCCGTACGCTGACACTAACCCGCGCCCTCACACGTACGCTCCCCCTAGAGCGTTGTCGTACCCTCAGCTGGACCCTGAACCGTCCCCGTCCCCTAACCCTAACCCTAGCCCGAACCCTAACCCTAACCCTTCCCCGAAGCCTGACCCTCAGCCGTCCCCTAATCCTAACCCGTACGCTGACACTAACCCGCGCCCTCACACGTACGCTCCCCCTAGAGCGTTGTCGTACCCTCACCTGGACCCTGAACCGTCCCCGTCCCCTAACCCTAACCCTAGACCGAACCCTAACCCTAACCCTTCCCCGAAGCCTGACCCTCAGCCGTCCCCTAATCCTAACCCGTACGCTGACACTAACCCGCGCCCTCACACGTACGCTCCCCCTAGAGCGTTGTCGTACCCTCACCTGGACCCTAAACCGTCCCCGTCCCCTAACCCTAACCCTAGCCCGAACCCTAACCCTAACCCTTCCCCGAAGCCTGACCCTCAGCCGTCCCCTAATCCTAACCCGTACGCTGACACTAACCGCGCCCTCACACGTACGCTCCCCCTAGAGCGTTGTCGTAACCTCACCTGGACCCTGAACCGTCCCCGTCCCCTAACCCTAACCCTAGTCCGAACCCTAACCCTAACCCTTCCCCGAAGCCTGACCCTCAGCCGTCCCCTAATCCTAACCCGTACGCTGACACTAACCGCGCCCTCACACGTACGCTCCCCCTAGAGCGTTGTCGTAACCTCACCTGGACCCTGAACCGTCCCCGTCCCCTAACCCTAACCCTAGCCCGAACCCTAACCCTAACCCTTCCCCAAAGCCTGACCCTCAGCCGTCCCCTAATCCTAACCCGTACGCTGACACTAACCCGCGCCCTCACACGTACGCTCCCCCTAGAGCGTTGTCGTACCCTCACCTGGACCCTGAACCGTCCCCGTCCCCTAACCCTAACCCTAGCCCGAACCCTAACCCTAACCCTTCCCTGAAGCCTGACCCTCAGCCGTCCCCTAATCCTAACCCGTACGCTGACACTAACCCGCGCCCTCACACGTACGCTCCCCCTAGAGCGTTGTCGTACCCTCACCTGGACCCTGAACCGTCCCCGTCCCCTAACCCTAACCCTAGACCGAACCCTAACCCTAACCCTTCCCCGAAGCCTGACCCTCAGCCGTCCCCTAATCCTAACCCGTACGCTGACACTAACCCGCGCCCTCACACGTACGCTCCCCCTAGAGCGTTGTCGTACCCTCACCTGGACCCTAAACCGTCCCCGTCCCCTAACCCTAACCCTAGCCCGAACCCTAACCCTAACCCTTCCCCGAAGCCTCACCCTCAGCCGTCCCCTAATCCTAACCCGTACGCTGACAGTAACCCGCGCCCTCACACGTACGCTCCCCCTAGAGCGTTGTCGTACCCTCACCTGGACCCTGAACCGTCCCCGTCCCCTAACCCTAACCCTAGCCCGAAGCCTAACCCTAACCCTTCCCCGAAGCCTGACCCTCAGCCGTCCCCTAATCCTAACCCGTACGCTGACACTAACCCGCGCCCTCACACGTACACTCCCCCTAGAGCGTTGTCGTACCCTCACCTGGACCCTGAACCGTCCACGTCCCCTAACCCTAACCCTAGGCCGAAGCCTAACCCTAACCCTTCCCCGAAGCCTGACCCTCAGCCGTCGCCTAATCCTAACCCGTACGCTGACACTAACCCGCGCCCTCACACGTACGCTCCCCCTAGAGCGTTGTCGTACCCTCACCTGGACCCTGAACCGTCCCCGTCCCCTAACCCTAACCCTAGCCCAAACCCTAACCCTAACCCTTCCCCAAAGCCTGACCCTCAGCCGTCCCCTAATCCTAACCCGTACGCTGACACTAACCCGCGCCCTCACACGTACGCTCCCCCTAGAGCGTTGTCGTACCCTCACCTGGACCCTAAACCGTCCCCGTCCCCTAACCCTAACCCTAGGCCGAAGCCTAACCCTAACCCTTCCCCGAAGCCTGACCCTCAGCCGTCCCCTAATCCTAACCCGTACGCTGACACTAACCCATGCCCTCACACGTACGCTCCCCCTAGAGCGTTGTCGTACCCTCACCTGGACCCTAAACCGTCCCCGTCCCCTAACCCTAACCCTAGCCCGAACCCTAACCCTAACCCTTCCCCGAAGCCTGACCCTCAGCCGTCCCCTAATCCTAACCCGTACGCTGACACTAACCCGCGCCCTCACACGTACGCTCCCCCTAGAGCGTTGTCGTACCCTCACCTGGACCCTAAACCGTCCCAGTCCCCTAACCCTAACCCTAGCCCGAACCCTAACCCTAACCCTTCCCCGAAGCCTGACCCTCAGCCGTCCCCTAATCCTAACCCGTACGCTGACACTAACCCGCGCCCTCACACGTACGCTCCCCCTAGAGCGTTGTCGTACCCTCACCTGGCCCCTAAACCGTCCCCGTCCCCTAACCCTAACCCTAGCCCGAACCCTAACCCTAACCCTTCCCCGAAGCCTGACCCTCAGCCGTCCCCTAATCCTAACCCGTACGCTGACACTAACCCGCGCCCTCACACGTACGCTCCCCCTAGAGCGTTGTCGTACCCTCACCTGGACCCTAAACCGTCCCCGTCCCCTAACCCTAACCCTAGCCCGAACCCTAACCCTAACCCTTCCCCGAAGCCTGACCCTCAGCCGTCCCCTAATCCTAACCCGTACGCTGACACTAACCCGCGCCCTCACACGTACGCTCCCCCTAGAGCGTTGTCGTACCCTCACCTGGACCCTAAACCGTCCCCGTCCCCTAACCCTAACCCTAGCCCGAACCCTAACCCTAACCCTTCCCCGAAGCCTGACCCTCAGCCGTCCCCTAATCCTAACCCGTACGCTGACACTAACTCGCGCCCTCACACGTACGCTCCCCCTAGAGCGTTGTCGTACCCTCACCTGGACCCTAAACCGTCGCCGTCCCCTAACCCTAACCCTAGGCTGAAGCCTAACCCTAACCCTTCCCCGAAGCCTGACCCTCAGCCGTCCCCTAATCCTAACCCGTACGCTGACACTAACCCGCGCCCTCACACGTACGCTCCCCCTAGAGTGTTGTCGTACCCTCACCTGGACCCTAAACCGTCCCCGTCCCCTAACCCTAACCCTAGCCCGAACCCTAACCCTAACCCTTCCCCGAAGCCTGACCCTCAGCCGTCCCCTAATCCTAACCCGTACGCTGACACTAACCCGCGCCCTCACACGTACGCTCCCCCTAGAGCGTTGTCGTACCCTCACCTGGACCCTAAACCGTCCCCGTCCCCTAACCCTAACCCTAGCCCGAACCCTAACCCTAACCCTTCCCCGAAGCCTGACCCTCAGCCGTCCCCTAATCCTAACCCGTACGCTGACAATAACCCGCGCCCTCACACGTACGCTCCCCCTAGAGCGTTGTCGTACCCTCACCTGGACGCTGAACCGTCCCCGTCCCCTAACCCTAACCCTAGGCCGAAGCCTAACCCTAACCCTTCCCCGAAGCCTGACCCTCAGCCGTCCCCTAATCCTAACCCGTACGCTGACACTAACCCGCGCCCTCACACGTACGCTCCCCCTAGAGCGTTGTCATACCCTCACCTGGACCCTGAACCGTCCCCGTCCCCTAACCCTAACCCTAGGCCGAAGACTAACCCTAACCCTTCCCCGAAGCCTGACCCTCAGCCGTCCCCTAATCCTAACCCGTACGCTGACACTAACCCGCGCCCTCACACGTACGCTCCCCCTAGAGCGTTGTCGTACCCTCACCTGGACCATGAACCGTCCCCGTCCCCTAACCCTAACCCTAGGCCGAAGCCTAACCCTAACCCTTCCCCGAAGCCTGACCCTCAGCCGTCCCCTAATCCTAACCCGTACGCTGACACTAACCCGCGCCCTCACACGTACGCACCCCCTAGAGCGTTGTCGTACCCTCACCTGGACCCTGAACCGTCCCCGTCCCCTAACCCTAACCCTAGCCCGAACCCTAACCCTAACCCTTCCCCGAAGCCTGACCCTCAGCCATCCCCTAATCCTAACCCGTACGCTGACAGTAACCCGCGCCCTCACACGTACGCTCCCCCTAGAGCGTTGTCGTACCCTCACCTGGACCCTGAACCGTCCCCGTCCCCTAACCCTAACCCTAGCCCGAAGCCTAACCCTAACCCTTCCCCGAAGCCTGACCCTCAGCCGTCCCCTAATCCTAACCCGTACGCTGACAGTAACCCGCGCCCTCACACGTACGCTCCCCCTAGAGCGTTGTCGTACCCTCACCTGGACCCTGAACCGTCCCCGTCCCCTAACCCTAACCCTAGCCCGAAGCCTAACCCTAACCCTTCCCCGAAGCCTGACCCTCAGCCGTCCCCTAATCCTAACCCGTACGCTGACACTAACCCGCGCCCTCACACGTACGCTCCCCCTAGAGCGTTGTCGTACCCTCACCTCGACCCTGAACCGTCCCCGTCCCCTAACCCTAACCCTAGGCCGAAGCCTAACCCTAACCCTTCCCCGAAGCCTGACCCTCAGCCGTCCCCTAATCCTAACCCGTACGCTGACACTAACCCGCGCCCTCACACGTACGCTCCCCCTAGAGCGTTGTCGTACCGTCACCTGGACCCTGAACCGTCCCCGTCCCCTAACCCTAACCCTAGCCCGAACCCTAACCCTAACCCTTCCCCGAAGCCTGACCCTCAGCCGTCCCCTAATCCTAACCCGTACGCTGACACTAACCCGCGCCCTCACACGTACGCTCCCCCTAGAGCGTTGTCGTACCCTCACCTGGACCCTGAACCGTCCCCGTCCCCTAACCCTAACCCTAGGCCGAAGCCTAACCCTAACCCTTCCCCGAAGCCTGACCCTCAGCCGTCCCCTAATCCTAACCCGTACGCTGACACTAACCCGCGCCCTCACACGTACGCTCCCCCTAGAGCGTTGTCGTACCCTCACCTGGACCCTAAACCGTCCCCGTCCCCTAACCCTAACCCTAGCCCGAAGCCTAACCCTAACCCTTCCCCGAAGCCTGACCCTCAGCCGTCCCCTAATCCTAACCCGTACGCTGACACTAACCCACGCCCTCACACGTACGCTCCCGCTAGAGCGTTGTCGTACCCTCACCTGGACCCTAAACCGTCCCCGTCCCCGAACCCTAACCCTAGCCCGAAACCTAACCCTAACCCTTCCCCGAAGCCTGACCCTCAGCCGTCCCCTAATCCTAACCCGTACGCTGACACTAACCCGTGCCCTCACACGTACGCTCCCCCTAGAGCGTTGTCGTACCCTCACCTGGACCCTAAACCGTCCCCGTCCCCTAACCCTAACCCTAGCCTGAACCCTAACCCTAACCCTTCCCCGAAACCTGACCCTCAGCCGTCCCCTAATCCTAACCCGTACGCTGACACTAACCCGCGCCCTCACACGTACGCTCCCCCTAGAGCGTTGTCGTACCCTCACCTGGACCCTGAACCGTCCCCGTCCCCTAACCCTAACCCTAGCCCGAACCCTAACCCTAACCCTTCCCCGAAGCCTGACCCTCACCCGTCCCCTAATCCTAACCCGTACGCTGACAATAACCCGCGCCCTCACACGTACGCTCCCCCTAGAGCGTTGTCGTACCCTCACCTGGACCCTAAACCGTCCCCGTCCCCTAACCCTAACCCTAGCCCGAACCCTAACCCTAACCCTTCCCCGAAGCCTGACCCTCAGCCGTCCCCTAATCCTAACCCGTACGCTGACAATAACTGGCGCCCTCACACGTACGCTCCCCCTAGAGCGTTGTCGTACCCTCACCTGGACGCTGAACCGTCCCCGTCCCCTAACCCTAACCCTAGGCCGAAGCCTAACCCTAACCCTTCCCCGAAGCCTGACCCTCAGCCGTCCCCTAATCCTAACCCGTACGCTGACACTAACCCGCGCCCTCACACGTACGCTCCCCCTAGAGCGTTGTCATACCCTCACCTGGACCCTGAACCGTCCCCGTCCCCTAACCCTAACCCTAGGCCGAAGACTAACCCTAACCCTTCCCCGAAGCCTGACCCTCAGCCGTCCCCTAATCCTAACCCGTACGCTGACACTAACCCGCGCCCTCACACGTACGCTCCCCCTAGAGCGTTGTCGTACCCTCACCTGGACCGTGAACCGTCCCCGTCCCCTAACCCTAACCCTAGGCCGAAGCCTAACCCTAACCCTTCCCCGAAGCCTGACCCTCAGCCGTCCCCTAATCCTAACCCGTACGCTTACACTAACCCGCGCCCTCACACGTACGCTCCCCCTAGAGCGTTGTCGTACCCTCACCTGGACCCTGAACCGTCCCCGTCCCCTAACCCTAACCCTAGGCCGAAGCCTAACCCTAACCCTTCCCCGAAGCCTGACCCTCAGCCGTCCCCTAATCCTAACCCGTACGCTGACACTAACCCGCGCCCTCACACGTACGCTCCCCCTAGAGCGTTGTCGTACCCTCACCTGGACCCTGAACCGTCCCCGTCCCCTAACCCTAACCCTAGGCCGAAGCCTAACCCTAACCCTTCCCCGAAGCCTGACCCTCAGCCGTCCCCTAATCCTAACCCGTACGCTGACACTAACCCGCGCCCTCACACGTACGCTCCCCCTGGAGCGTTGTCGTACCCTCACCTGGACCCTGAACCGTCCCCGTCCCCTAACCCTAACCCTAGCCCGAAGCCTAACCCTAACCCTTCCCCGAAGCCTGACCCTCAGCCGTCCCCTAATCCTAACCCGTACGCTGACAGTAACCCGCGCCCTCACACGTACGCTCCCCCTAGAGCGTTGTCGTACCCTCACCTGGACCCTGAACCGTCCCCGTCCCCTAACCCTAACCCTAGCCCGAACCCTAACCCTAACCCTTCCCCGAAGCCTGACCCTCAGCCGTCCCCTAATCCTAACCCGTACGCTGACACTAACCCGCGCCCTCACACGTACGCTCCCCCTAGAGCGTTGTCGTACCCTCACCTGGACCCTGAACCGTCCCCGTCCCCTAACCCTAACCCTAGGCCGAAGCCTAACCCTAACCCTTCCCCGAAGCCTGACCCTCAGCCGTCCCCTAATCCTAACCCGTACGCTGACACTAACCCGCGCCCTCACACGTACGCTCCCCCTAGAGCGTTGTCGTACCCTCACCTGGACCCTGAACCGTCCCCGTCCCCGAACCCTAACCCTAGGCCGAAGCCTAACCCTAACCCTTCCCCGAAGCCTGACCCTCAGCCGTCCCCTAATCCTAACCCGTACGCTGACACTAACCCGCGCCCTCACACGTACGCTCCCCCTAGAGCGTTGTCGTACCCTCACCTGGACCCTGAACCGTCCCCGTCCCCTAACCCTAACCCTAGCCCGAACCCTAACCCTAACCCTTCCCCGAAGCCTGACCCTCAGCCGTCCCCTAATCCTAACCCGTACGCTGACACTAACCCGCGCCCTCACACGTACACTCCCCCTAGAGCGTTGTCGTACCCTCACCTGGACCCTAAACCGTCCCCGTCCCCTAACCCTAACCCTAGCCCGAACCCTAACCCTAACCCTTCCCCGAAGCCTGACCCTCAGCCGTCCCCTAATCCTAACCCGTACGCTGACACTAACCCGCGCCCTCACACGTACGCTCCCCCTAGAGCGTTGTCGTACCCTCACCTGGACCCTAAACCGTCCCCGTCCCCTAACCCTAACCCTAGCCCGAACCCTAACCCTAACCCTTCCCCGAAGCCTGACCCTCAGCCGTCCCCTATTCCTAACCCGTACGCTGACACTAACCCGCGCCCTCACACGTACGCTCCCCCTAGAGCGTTGTCGTACCCTCACCTGGACCCTAAACCGTCCCCGTCCCCTAACCCTAACCCTAGCCCGAAGCCTAACCCTAACCCTTCCCCGAAGCCTGACCCTCAGCCGTCCCATAATCCTAACCCGTACGCTGACACTAACCCGCGCCCTCACACGTACGCTCCCCCTAGAGCGTTGTCGTACCCTCACCTGGACCCTGAACCGTCCCCGTCCCCTAACCCTATCCCTAGCCCGAAGCCTAACCCTAACCCTTCCCCGAAGCCTGACCCTCAGCCGTCCCCTAATCCTAACCCGTATGCTGACACTAACCCGCGCCCTCACACGTACGCTCCCCCTAGAGCGTTGTCGTACCCTCACCTGGACCCTGAACCGTCCCCGTCCCCTAACCCTAACCCTAGCCCGAACCCTAACCCTAACCCTTCCCCGAAGCCTGACCCTCAGCCGTTCCCTAATCCTAACCCGTACGCTGACACTAACCCGCGCGCTCACACGTACGCTCCCCCTAGAGCGTTGTCGTACCCTCACCTGGACCCTGAACCGTCCCCGTCCACTAACCCTAACCCTAGCCCGAACCCTAACCCTAACCCTTCCCCGAAGCCTGACCCTCAGCCGTCCCCTAATCCTAACCCGTACGCTGACACTAACCCGCGCGCTCACACGTACGCTCCCCCTAGAGCGTTGTCGTACCCTCACCTGGACCCTGAACCGTCCCCGTCCCCTAACCCTAACCCTAGGCCGAAGCCTAACCCTAACACTTCCCCGAAGCCTGACCCTCAGCCGTCCCCTAATCCTAACCCGTACGCTGACACTAACCCGCGCCCTCACACGTACGCTCCCCCTAGAGCGTTGTCGTACCCTCACCTGGACCCTGAACCGTCCCCGTCCCCTAACCCTAACCCTAGCCCGAACCCTAACCCTAACCCTTCCCCGAAGCCTGACCCTCAGCCGTCCCCTAATCCTAACCCGTACGCTGACACTAACCGCGCCCTCACACGTACGCTCCCCCTAGAGCGTTGTCGTAACCTCACCTGGACCCTGAACCGTCCCCGTCCCCTAACCCTAACCCTAGTCCGAACCCTAACCCTAACCCTTCCCCGAAGCCTGACCCTCAGCCGTCCCCTAATCCTAACCCGTACGCTGACACTAACCGCGCCCTCACACGTACGCTCCCCCTAGAGCGTTGTCGTAACCTCACCTGGACCCTGAACCGTCCCCGTCCCCTAACCCTAACCCTAGCCCGAACCCTAACCCTAACCCTTCCCCAAAGCCTGACCCTCAGCCGTCCCCTAATCCTAACCCGTACGCTGACACTAACCCGCGCCCTCACACGTACGCTCCCCCTAGAGCGTTGTCGTACCCTCACCTGGACCCTGAACCGTCCCCGTCCCCTAACCCTAACCCTAGCCCGAACCCTAACCCTAACCCTTCCCCGAAGCCTGACCCTCAGCCGTCCCCTAATCCTAACCCGTACGCTGACACTAACCCGCGCCCTCACACGTACGCTCCCCCTAGAGCGTTGTCGTACCCTCACCTGGACCCTGAACCGTCCCCGTCCCCTAACCCTAACCCTAGACCGAACCCTAACCCTAACCCTTCCCCGAAGCCTGACCCTCAGCCGTCCCCTAATCCTAACCCGTACGCTGACACTAACCCGCGCCCTCACACGTACGCTCCCCCTAGAGCGTTGTCGTACCCTCACCTGGACCCTAAACCGTCCCCGTCCCCTAACCCTAACCCTAGCCCGAACCCTAACCCTAACCCTTCCCCGAAGCCTGACCCTCAGCCGTCCCCTAATCCTAACCCGTACGCTGACACTAACCCGCGCCCTCACACGTACGCTCCCCCTAGAGCGTTGTCGTACTCTCACCTGGACCCTAAACCGTCCCCGTCCCCTAACCCTAACCCTAGGCCGAAGCCTAACCCTAACCCTTCCCCGAAGCCTGACCCTCAGCCGTCCCCTAATCCTAACCCGTACGCTGACACTAACCCGCGCCCTCACATGTACGCTCCCCCTAGAGCGTTGTCGTACCCTCACCTGGACCCTGAACCGTCCCCGTCCCCTAACCCTAACCCTAGCCCGAACCCTAACCCTAACCCTTCCCCGAAGCCTGACCCTCAGCCGTCCCCTAATCCTAACCCGTACGCTGACACTAACCCGCGCCCTCACACGTACGCTCCCCCTAGAGCGTTGTCGTACCCTCACCTGGACCCTGAACCGTCCCCGTCCCCTAACCCTAACCCTAGGCCGAAGCCTAACCCTAACCCTTCCCCGAAGCCTGACCCTCAGCCGTCCCCTAATCCTAACCCGTACGCTGACACTAACCCGCGCCCTCACACGTACGCTCCCCCTAGAGCGTCGTCGTACCCTCACCTGGACCCTGAACCGTTCCCGTCCCCTAACCCTAACCCTAGGCCGAAGCCTAACCCTAACCCTTCCCCGAAGCCTGACCCTCACCCGTCCCCTAATCCTAACCCGTACGCTGACACTAACCCGCACCCTCACACGTACGCTCCCCCTAGAGCGTTGTCGTACCCTCACCTGGACCCTGAACCGTCCCCGTCCCCTAACCCTAACCCTAGCCCGAACCCTAACCCTAACCCTTCCCCGAAGCCTGACCCTCAGCCGTCCCCTAATCCTAACCCGTACGCTGACACTAACCCGCACCCTCACACGTACGCTCCCCCTAGAGCGTTGTCGTACCCTCACCTGGACCCTGAACCGTCCCCGTCCCCTAACCCTAACCCTAGCCCGAACCCTAACCCTAACCCTTCCCCGAAGCCTGACCCTCAGCCGTCCCCTAATCCTAACCCGTACGCTGACACTAACCCGCGCCCTCACACGTACGCTCCCCCTAGAGCGTTGTCGTACCCTCACCTGGACCCTAAACCGTCCCCGTCCCCTAACCCTAACCCTAGCCCGAACCCTAACCCTAACCCTTCCCCGAAGCCTGACCCTCAGCCGTCCCCTAATCCTAACCCGTACGCTGACACTAACCCGCGCCCTCACACGTACGCTCCCCCTAGAGCGTTGTCGTACCCTCACCTGGACCCTAAACCGTCCCCGTCCCCTAACCCTAACCCTAGCCCGAAGCCTAACCCTAACCCTTCCCCGAAGCCTGACCCTCAGCCGTCCCCTAATCCTAACCCGTACGCTGACACTAACCCGCGCCCTCACACGTACGCTCCCCCTAGAGCGTTGTCGTACCCTCACCTGGACCCTGAACCGTCCCCGTCCCCTAACCCTAACCCTAGCCCGAACCCTAACCCTAACCCTTCCCCGAAGCCTCACCCTCAGCCGTCCCCTAATCCTAACCCGTACGCTGACAGTAACCCGCGCCCTCACACGTACGCTCCCCCTAGAGCGTTGTCGTACCCTCACCTGGACCCTGAACCGTCCCCGTCCCCTAACCCTAACCCTAGCCCGAAGCCTAACCCTAACCCTTCCCCGAAGCCTGACCCTCAGCCGTCCCCTAATCCTAACCCGTACGCTGACACTAACCCGCGCCCTCACACGTACACTCCCCCTAGAGCGTTGTCGTACCCTCACCTGGACCCTGAACCGTCCACGTCCCCTA
Source organism: Globicephala melas (assembly GCF_963455315.2). Classification (NCBI taxonomy): domain Eukaryota; kingdom Metazoa; phylum Chordata; class Mammalia; order Artiodactyla; family Delphinidae; genus Globicephala; species Globicephala melas. The sequence goes on from NW_027207603.1 coordinate 130,067, forward strand.
ACCCTAACCCTAGGCCGAAGCCTAACCCTAACCCTTCCCCGAAGCCTGACCCTCAGCCGTCGCCTAATCCTAACCCGTACGCTGACACTAACCCGCGCCCTCACACGTACGCTCCCCCTAGAGCGTTGTCGTACCCTCACCTGGACCCTGAACCGTCCCCGTCCCCTAACCCTAACCCTAGCCCAAACCCTAACCCTAACCCTTCCCCAAAGCCTGACCCTCAGCCGTCCCCTAATCCTAACCCGTACGCTGACACTAACCCGCGCCCTCACACGTACGCTCCCCCTAGAGCGTTGTCGTACCCTCACCTGGACCCTAAACCGTCCCCGTCCGCTAACCCTAACCCTAGCCCGAACCCTAACCCTAACCCTTCCCCGAAGCCTGACCCTCAGCCGTCCCCTAATCCTAACCCGTACGCTGACACTAACCCGCGCCCTCACACGTACGCTCCCCCTAGAGCGTTGTCGTACCCTCACCTGGACCCTAAACCGTCCCCGTCCCCTAACCCTAACCCTAGGCCGAAGCCTAACCCTAACCCTTCCCCGAAGCCTGACCCTCAGCCGTCCCCTAATCCTAACCCGTACGCTGACACTAACCCATGCCCTCACACGTACGCTCCCCCTAGAGCGTTGTCGTACCCTCACCTGGACCCTAAACCGTCCCCGTCCCCTAACCCTAACCCTAGCCCGAACCCTAACCCTAACCCTTCCCCAAAGCCTGACCCTCAGCCGTCCCCTAATCCTAACCCGTACGCTGACACTAACCCGCGCCCTCACACGTACGCTCCCCCTAGAGCGTTGTCGTACCCTCACCTGGACCCTAAACCGTCCCCGTCCCCTAACCCTAACCCTAGCCCGAAGCCTAACCCTAACCCTTCCCCGAAGCCTGACCCTCAGCCGTCCCCTAATCCTAACCCGTACGCTGACACTAACCCGCGCCCTCACACGTACGCTCCCCCTAGAGCGTTGTCGTACCCTCACCTGGACCCTGAACCGTCCCCGTCCCCTAACCCTAACCCTAGCCCGAACCCTAACCCTAACCCTTCCCCGAAGCCTGACCCTCAGCCGTCCCCTAATCCTAAACCGTACGCTGACACTAACCCGCACCCTCACACGTACGCTCCCCCTAGAGCGTTGTCGTACCCTCACCTGGACCCTGAACCGTCCCCGTCCCCTAACCCTAACCCTAGCCCGAACCCTAACCCTAACCCTTCCCCGAAGCCTGACCCTCAGCCGTCCCCTAATCCTAACCCGTACGCTGACACTAACCCGCGCCCTCACACGTACGCTCCCCCTAGAGCGTTGTCGTACCCTCACCTGGACCCTAAACCGTCCCCGTCCCCTAACCCTAACCCTAGCCCGAACCCTAACCCAACCCTTCCCCGAAGCCTGACCCTCAGCCGTCCCCTAATCCTAACCCGTACGCTGACACTAACCCGCGCCCTCACACGTACGCTCCCCCTAGAGCGTTGTCGTACCCTCACCTGGACCCTAAACCGTCCCCGTCCCCTAACCCTAACCCTAGCCCGAAGCCTAACCCTAACCCTTCCCCGAAGCCTGACCCTCAGCCGTCCCCTAATCCTAACCCGTACGCTGACACTAACCCGCGCCCTCACACGTACGCTCCCCCTAGAGCGTTGTCGTACCCTCACCTGGACCCTGAACCGTCCCCGTCCCCTAACCCTAACCCTAGCCCGAACCCTAACCCTAACCCTTCCCCGAAGCCTGACCCTCAGCCGTCCCCTAATCCTAACCCGTACGCTGACAGTAACCCGCGACCTCACACGTACGCTCCCTCTAGAGCGTTGTCGTACCCTCACCTGGACCCTGAACCGTCCCCGTCCCCTAACCCTAACCCTAGCCCGAACCCTAACCCTAACCCTTCCCCGAAGCCTGACCCTCAGCCGTCCCCTAATCCTAACCCGTACGCTGACACTAACCCGCGCCCTCACACGTACGCTCCCCCTAGAGCGTTGTCGTACCCTCACCTGGACCCTGAACCGTCCCCGTCCCCTAACCCTAACCCTAGCCCGAACCCTAACCCTAACCCTTCCCCGAAGCCTGACCCTCAGCCGTCCCCTAATCCTAACCCGTACGCTGACACTAACCCGCGCCCTCACACGTACGCTCCCCCTAGAGCGTTGTCGTACCCTCACCTGGACCCTGAACCGTCCCCGTCCCCTACCCCTAACCCTAGCCCGAACCCTAACCCTAACCCTTCCCCGAAGCCTCACCCTCAGCCGTCCCCTAATCCTAACCCGTACGCTGACAGTAACCCGCGCCCTCACACGTACGCTCCCCCTAGAGCGTTGTCGTACCCTCACCTGTACCCTGAACCGTCCCCGTCCCCTAACCCTAACCCTAGCCCGAAGCCTAACCCTAACCCTTCCCAGAAGCCTGACCCTCAGCCGTCCCCTAATCCTAACCCGTACGCTGACACTAACCCGCGCCCTCACACGTACACTCCCCCTAGAGCGTTGTCGTACCCTCACCTGGACCCTGAACCGTCCCCGTCCCCTAACCCTAACCCTAGGCCGAAGCCTAACCCTAACCCTTCCCCGAAGCCTGACCCTCAGCCGTCGCCTAATCCTAACCCGTACGCTGACACTAACCCGCGCCCTCACACGTACGCTCCCCCTAGAGCGTTGTCGTACCCTCACCTGGACCCTGAACCGTCCCCGTCCCCTAACCCTAACCCTAGCCCAAACCCTAACCCTAACCCTTCCCCGAAGCCTGACCCTCAGCCGTCCCCTAATCCTAACCCGTACGCTGACACTAACCCGCGCCCTCACACGTACGCTCCCCCTAGAGCGTTGTCGTACCCTCACCTGGACCCTAAACCGTCCCCGTCCCCTAACCCTAACCCTAGCCCGAACCCTAACCCTAACCCTTCCCCGAAGCCTGACCCTCAGCCGTCCCCTAATCCTAACCCGTACGCTGACACTAACCCGCGCCCTCACACGTACGCTCCCCCTAGAGCGTTGTCGTACCCTCACCTGGACCCTAAACCGTCCCCGTCCCCTAACCCTAACCCTAGGCCGAAGCCTAACCCTAACCCTTCCCCGAAGCCTGACCCTCAGCCGTCCCCTAATCCTAACCCGTACGCTGACACTAACCCATGCCCTCACACGTACGCTCCCCCTAGAGCGTTGTCGTACCCTCACCTGGACCCTAAACCGTCCCCGTCCGCTAACCCTAACCCTAGCCCGAACCCTAACCCTAACCCTTCCCCGAAGCCTGACCCTCAGCCGTCCCCTAATCCTAACCCGTACGCTGACACTAACCCGCGCCCTCACACGTACGCTCCCCCTAGAGCGTTGTCGTACCCTCACCTGGACCCTAAACCGTCCCCGTCCCCTAACCCTAACCCTAGCCCGAACCCTAACCCTAACCCTTCCCCGAAGCCTGACCCTCAGCCGTCCCCTAATCCTAACCCGTACGCTGACACTAACCCATGCCCTCACACGTACGCTCCCCCTAGAGCGTTGTCGTACCCTCACCTGGACCCTAAACCGTCCCCGTCCCCTAACCCTAACCCTAGCCCGAACCCTAACCCTAACCCTTCCCCAAAGCCTGACCCTCAGCCGTCCCCTAATCCTAACCCGTACGCTGACACTAACCCGCGCCCTCACACGTACGCTCCCCCTAGAGCGTTGTCGTACCCTCACCTGGACCCTAAACCGTCCCCGTCCCCTAACCCTAACCCTAGCCCGAACCCTAACCCTAACCCTTCCCCGAAGCCTGACCCTCAGCCGTCCCCTAATCCTAACCCGTACGCTGACACTAACCCGCGCCCTCACACGTACGCTCCCCCTAGAGCGTTGTCGTACCCTCACCTGGACCCTGAACCGTCCCCTTCCCCTAACCCTAACCCTAGGCCGAAGCCTAACCCTAACCCTTCCCCGAAGCCTGACCCTCAGCCGTCCCCTAATCCTAACCCGTACGCTGACACTAACCCGCGCCCTCACACGTACGCTCCCCCTAGAGCGTTGTCGTACCCTCACCTGGACCCTGAACCGTCCCCGTCCCCTAACCCTAACCCTAGCCCGAACCCTAACCCTAACCCTTCCCCGAAGCCTGACCCTCAGCCGTCCCCTAATCCTAAACCGTACGCTGACACTAACCCGCACCCTCACACGTACGCTCCCCCTAGAGCGTTGTCGTACCCTCACCTGGACCCTGAACCGTCCCCGTCCCCTAACCCTAACCCTAGCCCGAACCCTAACCCTAACCCTTCCCCGAAGCCTGACCCTCAGCCGTCCCCTAATCCTAACCCGTACGCTGACACTAACCCGCGCCCTCACATGTACGCTCCCCCTAGAGCGTTGTCGTACCCTCACCTGGACCCTAAACCGTCCCCGTCCCCTAACCCTAACCCTAGCCCGAACCCTAACCCAACCCTTCCCCGAAGCCTGACCCTCAGCCGTCCCCTAATCCTAACCCGTACGCTGACACTAACCCGCGCCCTCACACGTACGCTCCCCCTAGAGCGTTGTCGTACCCTCACCTGGACCCTAAACCGTCCCCGTCCCCTAACCCTAACCCTAGCCCGAAGCCTAACCCTAACCCTTCCCCGAAGCCTGACCCTCAGCCGTCCCCTAATCCTAACCCGTACGCTGACACTAACCCGCGCCCTCACACGTACGCTCCCCCTAGAGCGTTGTCGTACCCTCACCTGGACCCTGAACCGTCCCCGTCCCCTAACCCTAACCCTAGCCCGAACCCTAACCCTAACCCTTCCCCGAAGCCTGACCCTCAGCCGTCCCCTAATCCTAACCCGTACGCTGACACTAACCCGCGCCCTCACACGTACGCTCCCCCTAGAGCGTTGTCGTACCCTCACCTGGACCCTGAACCGTCCCCATCCCCTAACCCTAACCCTAGCCCGAACCCTAACCCTAACCCTTCCCCGAAGCCTGACCCTCAGCCGTCCCCTAATCCTAACCCGTACGCTGACACTAACCCGCGCCCTCACACGTACGCTCCCCCTAGAGCGTTGTCGTACCCTCACCTGGACCCTGAACCGTCCCCGTCCCCTAACCCTAACCCTAGCCCGAACCCTAACCCTAACCCTTCCCCGAAGCCTGACCCTCAGCCGTCCCCTAATCCTAACCCGTACGCTGACACTAACCCGCGCCCTCACACGTACGCTCCCCCTAGAGCGTTGTCGTACCCTCACCTGGACCCTGAACCGTCCCCGTCCCCTACCCCTAACCCTAGCCCGAACCCTAACCCTAACCCTTCCCCGAAGCCTCACCCTCAGCCGTCCCCTAATCCTAACCCGTACGCTGACAGTAACCCGCGCCCTCACACGTACGCTCCCCCTAGAGCGTTGTCGTACCCTCACCTGGACCCTGAACCGTCCCCGTCCCCTAACCCTAACCCTAGCCCGAAGCCTAACCCTAACCCTTCCCCGAAGCCTGACCCTCAGCCGTCCCCTAATCCTAACCCGTACGCTGACACTAACCCGCGCCCTCACACGTACACTCCCCCTAGAGCGTTGACGTACCCTCACCTGGACCCTGAACCGTCCCCGTCCCCTAACCCTAACCCTAGGCCGAAGCCTAACCCTAACCCTTCCCCGAAGCCTGACCCTCAGCCGTCGCCTAATCCTAACCCGTACGCTGACACTAACCCGCGCCCTCACACGTACGCTCCCCCTAGAGCGTTGTCGTACCCTCACCTGGACCCTGAACCGTCCCCGTCCCCTAACCCTAACCCTAGCCCAAACCCTAACCCTAACCCTTCCCGAAGCCTGACCCTCAGCCGTCCCCTAATCCTAACCCGTACGCTGACACTAACCCGCGCCCTCACACGTACGCTCCCCCTAGAGCGTTGTCGTACCCTCACCTGGACCCTAAACCGTCCCCGTCCCCTAACCCTAACCCTAGCCCAAACCCTAACCCTAACCCTTCCCCGAAGCCTGACCCTCAGCCGTCCCCTAATCCTAACCCGTACGCTGACACTAACCCGCGCCCTCACACGTACGCTCCCCCTAGAGCGTTGTCGTACCCTCACCTGGACCCTAAACCGTCCCCGTCCCCTAACCCTAACCCTAGGCCGAAGCCTAACCCTAACCCTTCCCCGAAGCCTGACCCTCAGCCGTCCCCTAATCCTAACCCGTACGCTGACACTAACCCATGCCCTCACACGTACGCTCCCCCTAGAGCGTTGTCGTACCCTCACCTGGACCCTAAACCGTCCCCGTCCCCTAACCCTAACCCTAGCCCGAACCCTAACCCTAACCCTTCCCCAAAGCCTGACCCTCAGCCGTCCCCTAATCCTAACCCGTACGCTGACACTAACCCGCGCCCTCACACGTACGCTCCCCCTAGAGCGTTGTCGTACCCTCACCTGGACCCTAAACCGTCCCCGTCCCCTAACCCTAACCCTAGCCCGAACCCTAACCCTAACCCTTCCCCGAAGCCTGACCCTCAGCCGTCCCCTAATCCTAACCCGTACGCTGACACTAACCCGCGCCCTCACACGTACGCTCCCCCTAGAGCGTTGTCGTACCCTCACCTGGACCCTGAAGCGTCCCCGTCCCCTAACCCTAACCCTAGGCCGAAGCCTAACCCTAAACCTTCCCCGAAGCCTGACCCTCAGCCGTCCCCTAATCCTAAACCGTACGCTGACACTAACCCGCACCCTCACACGTACGCTCCCCCTAGAGCGTTGTCGTACCCTCACCTGGACCCTGAACCGTCCCCGTCCCCTAACCCTAACCCTAGCCCGAACCCTAACCCTAACCCTTCCCCTAAGCCTGACCCTAAGCCGTCCCCTAATCCTAACCCGTACGCTGACACTAACCCGCGCCCTCACACGTACGCTCCCCCTAGAGCGTTGTCGTACCCTCACCTGGACCCTAAACCGTCCCCGTCCCCTAACCCTAACCCTAGCCCGAACCCTAACCCAACCCTTCCCCGAAGCCTGACCCTCAGCCGTCCCCTAATCCTAACCCGTACGCTGACACTAACCCGCGCCCTCACACGTACGCTCCCCCTAGAGCGTTGTCGTACCCTCACCTGGACCCTAAACCGTCCCCGTCCCCTAACCCTAACCCTAGCCCGAAGCCTAACCCTAACCCTTCCCCGAAGCCTGACCCTCAGCCGTCCCCTAATCCTAACCCGTACGCTGACACTAACCCGCGCCCTCACACGTACGCTCCCCCTAGAGCGTTGTCGTACCCTCACCTGGACCCTGAACCGTCCCCGTCCCCTAACCCTAACCCTAGCCCGAACCCTAACCCTAACCCTTCCCCGAAGCCTGACCCTCAGCCGTCCCCTAATCCTAACCCGTACGCTGACAGTAACCCGGGCCCTCACACGTACGCTCCCCCTAGAGCGTTGTCGTACCCTCACCTGGACCCTGAACCGTCCCCGTCCCCTAACCCTAACCCTAGCCTGAACCCTAACCCTAACCCTTCCCCGAAGCCTGACCCTCAGCCGTCCCCTAATCCTAACCCGTACGCTGACACTAACCCGCGCCCTCACACGTACGCTCCCCCTAGAGCGTTGTCGTACCCTCACCTGGACCCTGAACCGTCCCCGTCCCCTAACCCTAAACCTAGGCCGAAGCCTAACCCTAACCCTTCCCCGAAGCCTGACCCTCAGCCGTCCCCTAATCCTAACCCGTACGCTGACACTAACCCGCGCCCTCACACGTACGCTCCCCCTAGAGCGTTGTCGTAACCTCACCTGGACCCAGAACCGTCCCCGTCCCATAACCCTAACCCTAGGCCGAAGCCTAACCCTAACCCTTCCCCGAAGCCTGACCCTCAGCCGTCCCCTAATCCTAACCCGTACGCTGACACTAACCCGCGCCCTCACACGTACGCTCCCCCTAGAGCGTTGTCGTACCCTCACCTGGACCCTGAACCGTCCCCGTCCCCTAACCCTAACCCTAGCCCGAACCCTAACCCTAACCCTTCCCCGAAGCCTGACCCTCAGCCGTCCCCTAATCCTAACCCGTACGCTGACACTAACCCGCGCCCTGACACGTACGCTCCCCCTAGAGCGTTGTCGTACCCTCACCTGGACCCTAAACCGTCCCCGTCCCCTAACCCTAACCCTAGGCCGAAGCCTAACCCTAACCCTTCCCCGAAGCCTGACCCTCAGCCATCCCCTAATCCTAACCCGTACGCTGACAGTAACCCATGCCCTCACACGTACGCTCCCCCTAGAGCGTTGTCGTACCCTCACCTGGACCCTAAACCGTCCCCGTCCCCTAACCCTAACCCTAGCCAAAACCCTAAACCTAACCCTTCCCCGAAGCCTGACCCTCAGCCGTCCCCTAATCCTAACCCGTACGCTGACACTAACCCGCGCGCTCACACGTACGCTCCCCCTAGAGCGTTGTCGTACCCTCACCTGGACCCTAAACCGTCCCCGTCCCCTAACCCTAACCCTAGCCCGAACCCTAACCCTAACCCTTCCCCGAAGCCTGACCCTCAGCCATCCCCTAATCCTAACCCGTACGCTGACACTAACCCGCGCCCTCACACGTACGCTCCCCCTAGAGCGTTGTCGTACCCTCACCTGGACCCTAAACCGTCCCCGTCCCCTAACCCTAAACGTAGGCCGAAGCCTAACCCTAACCCTTCCCCGAAGCCTGACCCTCAGCCGTCCCCTAATCCTAACCCGTACGCTGACACTAACCCACGCCCTATCACGTACGCTCCCCATAGAGCGTTGTCGTACCCTCACCTGGACCCTAATCCGTCCCCGTCCCCTTACCCTAACCCTAGCCCGAACCCTAACCCTAACCCTTCCCCGAAGCCTGACCCTCAGCCGTCCCCTAATCCTAACCTGTACGCTGACACTAACCCGCGCCCTCACACGTACGCTCCCCCTAGAGCGTTGTCGTACCCTCACCTGGACCCTGAACCGTCCCCGTCCCCTAACCCTAACCCTAGGCCGAAGCCTAACCCTAACCCTTCCCCGAAGCCTGACCCTCAGCCGTCCCCTAATCCTAACCCGTACGCTGACACTAACCCGCGCCCTCACACGTACGCTCCCCCTAGAGCGTTGTCGTACCCTCACCTGGACCCTGAACCGTCCCCGTCCCCTAACCCTAACCCTAGGCCGAAGCCTAACCCTAACCCTTCCCCGAAGCCTGACCCTCAGCCATCCCCTTATCCTAACCCGTACGCTGACACTAACCCGCGCCCTCACACGTACGCTCCCCCTAGAGCGTTGTCGTACCCTCACCTGGACCCTGAACCGTCCCCGTCCCCTAACCCTAACCCTAGGCCGAAGCCTAACCCTAACCCTTCCCCAAAGCCTGACCCTCAGCCGTCCCCTAATCCTAACCCGTACGCTGACACTAACCCGCGCCCTAACACGTACGCTCCCCCTAGAGCGTTGTCGTACCCTCACCTGGACCCTGAACCGTCCCCGTCCCCTAACCCTAACCCTAGGCCGAAGCCTAACCCTAAACCTTCCCCGAAGCCTGACCCTCAGCCGTCCCCTAATCCTAAACCGTACGCTGACACTAACCCGCACCCTCACACGTACGCTCCCCCTAGAGCGTTGTCGTACCCTCACCTGGACCCTGAACCGTCCCCGTCCCCTAACCCTAACCCTAGCCCGAACCCTAACCCTAACCCTTCCCCTAAGCCTGACCCTCAGCCGTCCCCTAATCCTAACCCGTACGCTGACACTAACCCGCGCCCTCACACGTACGCTCCCCCTAGAGCGTTGTCGTACCCTCACCTGGACCCTGAACCGTCCCCGTCCCCTAACCCTAACCCTAGGCCGAAGCCTAACCCTAACCCTTCCCCAAAGCCTGACCCTCAGCCGTCCCCTAATCCTAACCCGTACGCTGACACTAACCCGCGCCCTAACACGTACGCTCCCCCTAGAGCGTTGTCGTACCCTCACCTGGACCCTGAACCGTCCCCGTCCCCTAACCCTAACCCTAGGCCGAAGCCTAACCCTAAACCTTCCCCGAAGCCTGACCCTCAGCCGTCCCCTAATCCTAAACCGTACGCTGACACTAACCCGCACCCTCACACGTACGCTCCCCCTAGAGCGTTGTCGTACCCTCACCTGGACCCTGAACCGTCCCCGTCCCCTAACCCTAACCCTAGCCCGAACCCTAACCCTAACCCTTCCCCTAAGCCTGACCCTCAGCCGTCCCCTAATCCTAACCCGTACGCTGACACTAACCCGCGCCCTCACACGTACGCTCCCCCTAGAGCGTTGTCGTACCCTCACCTGGACCCTAAACCGTCCCCGTCCCCTAACCCTAACCCTAGCCCGAACCCTAACCCAACCCTTCCCCGAAGCCTGACCCTCAGCCGTCCCCTAATCCTAACCCGTACGCTGACACTAACCCGCGCCCTCACACGTACGCTCCCCCTAGAGCGTTGTCGTACCCTCACCTGGACCCTAAACCGTCCCCGTCCCCTAACCCTAACCCTAGCCCGAAGCCTAACCCTAACCCTTCCCCGAAGCCTGACCCTCAGCCGTCCCCTAATCCTAACCCGTACGCTGACACTAACCCGCGCCCTCACACGTACGCTCCCCCTAGAGCGTTGTCGTACCCTCACCTGGACCCTGAACCGTCCCCGTCCCCTAACCCTAACCCTAGCCCGAACCCTAACCCTAACCCTTCCCCGAAGCCTGACCCTCAGCCGTCCCCTAATCCTAACCCGTACGCTGACAGTAACCCGCGCCCTCACACGTACGCTCCCCCTAGAGCGTTGTCGTACCCTCACCTGGACCCTGAACCGTCCCCGTCCCCTAACCCTAACCCTAGCCCGAACCCTAACCCTAACCCTTCCCCGAAGCCTGACCCTCAGCCGTCCCCTAATCCTAACCCGTACGCTGACACTAACCCGCGCCCTCACACGTACGCTCCCCCTAGAGCGTTGTCGTACCCTCACCTGGACCCTGAACCGTCCCCGTCCCCTAACCCTAAACCTAGGCCGAAGCCTAACCCTAACCCTTCCCCGAAGCCTGACCCTCAGCCGTCCCCTAATCCTAACCCGTACGCTGACACTAACCCGCGCCCTCACACGTACGCTCCCCCTAGAGCGTTGTCGTAACCTCACCTGGACCCAGAACCGTCCCCGTCCCATAACCCTAACCCTAGGCCGAAGCCTAACCCTAACCCTTCCCCGAAGCCTGACCCTCAGCCGTCCCCTAATCCTAACCCGTACGCTGACACTAACCCGCGCCCTCACACGTACGCTCCCCCTAGAGCGTTGTCGTAGCCTCACCTGGACCCTGAACCGTCCCCGTCCCCTAACCCTAACCCTAGCCCGAACCCTAACCCTAACCCTTCCCCGAAGCCTGACCCTCAGCCGTCCCCTAATCCTAACCCGTACGCTGACACTAACCCGCGCCCTCACACGTACGCTCCCCCTAGAGCGTTGTCGTACCCTCACCTGGACCCTAAACCGTCCCCGTCCCCTAACCCTAACCCTAGCCCGAACCCTAACCCTAACCCTTCCCCGAAGCCTGACCCTCAGCCGTCCCCTAATCCTAACCCGTACGCTGACACTAACACGCACCGTCACACGTACGCTCCCCCTAGAGCGTTGTCGTACCCTCACCTGGACCCTAAACCGTCCCCGTCCCCTAACCCTAACCCTAGGCCGAAGCCTAACCCTAACACTTCCCCGAAGCCTGACCCTCAGCCGTCCCCTAATCCTAACCCGTACGCTGACACTAACCCGCGCCCTCACACGTACGCTCCCCCTAGAGCGTTGTCGTACCCTCACCTGGACCCTAAACCGTCCCCGTCCCCTAACCCTAACCCTAGCCCGAACCCTAACCCTAACCCTTCCCCGAAGCCTGACCCTCAGCCGTCCCCTAATCCTAACCCGTACGCTGACACTAACCCGCGCCCTATCACGTACGCTCCCCATAGAGCGTTGTCGTACCCTCACCTGGACCCTAATCCGTCCCCGTCCCCTTACCCTAACCCTAGCCCGAACCCTAACCCTAACCCTTCCCCGAAGCCTGACCCTCAGCCGTCCCCTAATCCTAACCTGTACGCTGACACTAACCCGCGCCCTCACACGTACGCTCCCCCTAGAGCGTTGTCGTACCCTCACCTGGACCCTGAACCGTCCCCGTCCCCTAACCCTAACCCTAGGCCGAAGCCTAACCCTAACCCTTCCCCGAAGCCTGACCCTCAGCCGTCCCCTAATCCTAACCCGTACGCTGACACTAACCCGCGCCCTCAAACGTACGCTCCCCCTAGAGCGTTGTCGTACCCTCACCTGGACCCTGAACCGTCCCCGTCCCCTAACCCTAACCCTAGGGCGAAGCCTAACCCTAACCCTTCCCCGAAGCCTGACCCTCAGCCGTCCCCTTATCCTAACCCGTACGCTGACACTAACCCGCGCCCTCACACGTACGCTCCCCCTAGAGCGTTGTCGTACCCTCACCTGGACCCTGAACCGTCCCCGTCCCCTAACCCTAACCCTAGGCCGAAGCCTAACCCTAACCCTTCCCCAAAGCCTGACCCTCAGCCGTCCCCTAATCCTAACCCGTACGCTGACACTAACCCGCGCCCTAACACGTACGCTCCCCCTAGAGCGTTGTCGTACCCTCACCTGGACCCTGAACCGTCCCCGTCCCCTAACCCTAACCCTAGGCCGAAGCCTAACCCTAATACTTCCCCGAAGCCTGACCCTCAGCCGTCCCCTAATCCTAACCCGTACGCTGACACTAACCCGCGCCCTCACACGTACGCTCCCCCTAGAGCGTTGTCGTACCCTCACCTGGACCCTGAACCGTCCCCGTCCCCTAAACCTAACCCTAGCCCGAACCCTAACCCTAACCCTTCCCGGAAGCCTGACCCTCAGCCGTCCCCTAATCCTAACCCGTACGCTGACACTAACCCGCGCCCTCACACGTACGCTCCCCCTAGAGCGTTGTCGTACCCTCACCTGGACCCTAAACCGTCCCCGTCCCCTAACCCTAACCCTAGCCCGAACCCTAACCCTAACCCTTCCCGGAAGCCAGACCCTCAGCCGTCCTCTAATCCTAACCCGTACGCTGACACTAACCCTCGCCCTCACACGTACGCTCCCCCTAGAGCGTTGTCGTACCCTCACCTGGACCCTAAACCGTCCCCGTCCCCTAACCCTAACCCTAGCCCGAACCCTAACCCTAACCCTTCCCCGAAGCCTGACCCTCAGCCGTCCCCTAATCCTAACCCGTACGCTGACACTAACCCGCGCCCTCACACGTACGCTCCCCCTAGAGCGTTGTCGTACCCTCACCTGGACCCTACACCGTCCCCGTCCCCTAACCCTAACCCTAGGCCGAAGCCTAACCCTAACACTTCCCCGAAGCCTGACCCTCAGCCGTCCCCTAATCCTAACCCGTACGCTGACACTAACCCGCGCCCTCACACGTACGCTCCCCCTAGAGCGTTGTCGTACCCTCACCTGGACCCTGAACCGTCCCCGTCCCCTAACCCTAACCCTAGCCCGAACCCTAACCCTAACCCTTCCCCGAAGCCTGACCCTCAGCCGTCCCCTAATCCTAACCCGTACGCTGACACTAACCCGCGCCCTCACACGTACGCTCCCCCTAGAGCGTTGTCGTACCCTCACCTGGACCCTACACCGTCCCCGTCCCCTAACCCTAACCCTAGGCCGAAGCCTAACCCTAACACTTCCCCGAAGCCTGACCCTCAGCCGTCCCCTAATCCTAACCCGTACGCTGACAGTAACCCGCGCCCTCACACGTACGCTCCCCCTAGAGCGTTGTCGTACCCTCACCTGGACCCTGAACCGTCCCCGTCCCCTAACCCTAACCCTAGCCCGAACCCTAACCCTAACCCTTCCCCGAAGCCTGACCCTCAGCCGTCCCCTAATCCTAACCCGTACGCTGACACTAACCCGCGCCCTCACACGTACGCTCCCCCTAGAGCGTTGTCGTACCCTCACCTGGACCCTGAACCGTCCCCGTCCCCTAACCCTAAACCTAGGCCGAAGCCTAACCCTAACCCTTCCCCGAAGCCTGACCCTCAGCCGTCCCCTAATCCTAACCCGTACGCTGACACTAACCCGCGCCCTCACACGTACGCTCCCCCTAGAGCGTTGTCGTAACCTCACCTGGACCCAGAACCGTCCCCGTCCCATAACCCTAACCCTAGGCCGAAGCCTAACCCTAACCCTTCCCCGAAGCCTGACCCTCAGCCGTCCCCTAATCCTAACCCGTACGTTGACACTAACCCGCGCCCTCACACGTACGCTCCCCCTAGAGCGTTGTCGTAGCCTCACCTGGACCCTGAACCGTCCCCGTCCCCTAACCCTAACCCTAGCCCGAACCCTAACCCTAACCCTTCCCCGAAGCCTGACCCTCAGCCGTCCCCTAATCCTAACCCGTACGCTGACACTAACCCGCGCCCTGACACGTACGCTCCCCCTAGAGCGTTGTCGTACCCTCACCTGGACCCTAAACCGTCCCCGTCCCCTAACCCTAACCCTAGGCCGAAGCCTAACCCTAACCCTTCCCCGAAGCCTGACCCTCAGCCATCCCCTAATCCTAACCCGTACGCTGACAGTAACCCATGCCCTCACACGTACGCTCCCCCTAGAGCGTTGTCGTACCCTCACCTGGACCCTAAACCGTCCCCGTCCCCTAACCCTAACCCTAGCCCGAACCCTAAACCTAACCCTTCCCCGAAGCCTGACCCTCAGCCGTCCCCTAATCCTAACCCGTACGCTGACACTAACCCGCGCCCTCACACGTACGCTCCCCCTAGAGCGTTGTCGTACCCTCACCTGGACCCTAAACCGTCCCCGTCCCCTAACCCTAACCCTAGCCCGAACCCTAACCCTAACCCTTCCCCGAAGCCTGACCCTCAGCCATCCCCTAATCCTAACCCGTACGCTGACACTAACCCGCGCCCTCACACGTACGCTCCCCCTAGAGCGTTGTCGTACCCTCACCTGGACCCTAAACCGTCCCCGTCCCCTAACCCTAAACCTAGGCCGAAGCCTAACCCTAACCCTTCCCCGAAGCCTGACCCTCAGCCGTCCCCTAATCCTAACCCGTACGCTGACACTAACCCGCGCCCTCACACGTACGCTCCCCCTAGAGCGTTGTCGTACCCTCACCTGGACCCTAAACCGTCCCCGTCCCCTAACCCTAACCCTAGCCCGAACCCTAACCCTAACCCTTCCCGGAAGCCTGACCCTCAGCCGTCCCCTAATCCTAACCCGTACGCTGACACTAACCCGCGCCCTCACACGTACGCTCCCCCTAGAGCGTTGTCGTACCCTCACCTGGACCCTAAACCGTCCCCGTCCCCTAACCCTAACCCTAGCCCGAACCCTAACCCTAACCCTTCCCCGAAGCCTGACCCTCAGCCGTCCCCTAATCCTAACCCGTACGCTGACACTAACCCGCGCCCTCACACGTACGCTCCCCCTAGAGCGTTGTCGTACCCTCACCTGGACCCTAAACCGTCCCCGTCCCCTAACCCTAACCCTAGCCCGAACCCTAACCCTAACCCTTCCCCGAAGCCTGACCCTCAGCCGTCCCCTAATCCTAACCCGTACGCTGACACTAACCCGCACCGTCACACGTACGCTCCCCCTAGAGCGTTGTCGTACCCTCACCTGGACCCTAAACCGTCCCCGTCCCCTAACCCTAACCCTAGGCCGAAGCCTAACCCTAACACTTCCCCGAAGCCTGACCCTCAGCCGTCCCCTAATCCTAACCCGTACGCTGACACTAACCCGCGCCCTCACACGTACGCTCCCCCTAGAGCGTTGTCGTACCCTCACCTGGACCCTAAACCGTCCCCGTCCCCTAACCCTAACCCTAGCCCGAACCCTAACCCTAACCCTTCCCCGAAGCCTGACCCTCAGCCGTCCCCTAATCCTAACCCGTACGCTGACACTAACCCGCGCCCTATCACGTACGCTCCCCATAGAGCGTTGTCGTACCCTCACCTGGACCCTAATCCGTCCCCGTCCCCTTACCCTAACCCTAGCCCGAACCCTAACCCTAACCCTTCCCCGAAGCCTGACCCTCAGCCGTCCCCTAATCCTAACCTGTACGCTGACACTAACCCGCGCCCTCACACGTACGCTCCCCCTAGAGCGTTGTCGTACCCTCACCTGGACCCTGAACCGTCCCCGTCCCCTAACCCTAACCCTAGGCCGAAGCCTAACCCTAACCCTTCCCCGAAGCCTGACCCTCAGCCAACCCCTAATCCTAACCCGTACGCTGACACTAACCCGCGCCCTCACACGTACGCTCCCCCTAGAGCGTTGTCGTACCCTCACCTGGACCCTGAACCGTCCCCGTCCCCTAACCCTAACCCTAGGGCGAAGCCTAACCCTAACCCTTCCCCGAAGCCTGACCCTCAGCCGTCCCCTTATCCTAACCCGTACGCTGACACTAACCCGCGCCCTCACACGTACGCTCCCCCTAGAGCGTTGTCGTACCCTCACCTGGACCCTGAACCGTCCCCGTCCCCTAACCCTAACCCTAGGCCGAAGCCTAACCCTAACCCTTCCCCAAAGCCTGACCCTCAGCCGTCCCCTAATCCTAACCCGTACGCTGACACTAACCCGCGCCCTAACACGTACGCTCCCCCTAGAGCGTTGTCGTACCCTCACCTGGACCCTGAACCGTCCCCGTCCCCTAACCCTAACCCTAGGCCGAAGCCTAACCCTAATACTTCCCCGAAGCCTGACCCTCAGCCGTCCCCTAATCCTAACCCGTACGCTGACACTAACCCGCGCCCTCACACGTACGCTCCCCCTAGAGCGTTGTCGTACCCTCACCTGGACCCTGAACCGTCCCCGTCCCCTAAACCTAACCCTAGCCCGAACCCTAACCCTAACCCTTCCCGGAAGCCTGACACTCAGCCGTCCCCTAATCCTAACCCGTACGCTGACACTAACCCGCGCCCTCACACGTACGCTCCCCCTAGAGCGTTGTCGTACCCTCACCTGGACCCTAAACCGTCCCCGTCCCCTAACCCTAACCCTAGCCCGAACCCTAACCCTAACCCTTCCCGGAAGCCAGACCCTCAGCCGTCCTCTAATCCTAACCCGTACGCTGACACTAACCCTCGCCCTCACACGTACGCTCCCCCTAGAGCGTTGTCGTACCCTCACCTGGACCCTAAACCGTCCCCGTCCCCTAACCCTAACCCTAGCCCGAACCCTAACCCTAACCCTTCCCCGAAGCCTGACCCTCAGCCGTCCCCTAATCCTAACCCGTACGCTGACACTAACCCGCGCCCTCACACGTACGCTCCCCCTAGAGCGTTGTCGTACCCTCACCTGGACCCTACACCGTCCCCGTCCCCTAACCCTAACCCTAGGCCGAAGCCTAACCCTAACACTTCCCCGAAGCCTGACCCTCAGCCGTCCCCTAATCCTAACCCGTACGCTGACACTAACCCGCGCCCTCACACGTACGCTCCCCCTAGAGCGTTGTCGTACCCTCACCTGGACCCTAAACCTTCCCCGTCCCCTAACCCTAACCCTATCCCGAACCCTAACCCTAACCCTTCCCCGAAGCCTGACCCTCAGCCGTCCCCTAATCCTAACCCGTACGCTGACACTAACCCGCGCCCTATCACGTACGCTCCCCATAGAGCGTTGTCGTACCCTCACCTGGACCCTAATCCGTCCCCGTCCCCTAACCCTAACCCTAGCCCGAACCCTAACCCTAACCCTTCCCCGAAGCCTGACCCTCAGCCGTCCCCTAATCCTAACCTGTACGCTGACACTAACCCGCGCCCTCACACGTACGCTCCCCCTAGAGCGTTGTCGTACCCTCACCTGGACAGTGAACCGTCCCCGTCCCCGTCCCCTAACCCTAACCCTAGGCCGAAGCCTAACCCTAACACTTCCCCGAAGCCTGACCCTCAGCCGTCCCCTAATCCTAACCCGTACGCTGACACTAACCCGCGCCCTCACACGTACGCTCCCCCTAGAGCGTTGTCGTACCCTCACCTGGACCCTGAACCGTCCCCGTCCCCTAACCCTAACCCTAGGCCGAAGCCTAACCCTAACCCTTCCCCGAAGCCTGACCCTCAGCCGTCCCCTAATCCTAACCCGTACGCTGACACTAACCCGCGCCCTCACACGTACGCTCCCCCTAGAGCGTTGTCGTACCCTCACCTGGACCCTGAACCGTCCCCGTCCCCTAACCCTAAACCTAGGCCGAAGCCTAACCCTAACCCTTCCCCAAAGCCTGACCCTCAGCCGTCCCCTAATCCTAACCCGTACGCTGACACTAACCCGCGCCCTAACACGTACGCTCCCCCTAGAGCGTTGTCGTACCCTCACCTGGACCCTGAACCGTCCCCGTCCCCTAACCCTAACCCTAGCCCGAACCCTAACCCTAACCCTTCCCCGAAGCCTGACCCTCACCCGTCCCCTAATCCTAACCCGTACGCTGACACTAACCCGCGCCCTCACACGTACATTCCCCCTAGAGCGTTGTCGTACCCTCACCTGGACCCTAAACCTTCCCCGTCCCCTAACCCTAACCCTAGCCCGAACCCTAACGCTAACGCTTCCCCGAAGCCTGACCCTCACCCGTCCCCTAATCCTAACCCGTACGCTGACACTAACCCGCGCCCTCACACGTACGCTCCCCCTAGAGCGTTGTCGTACCCTCACCTGGACCCTAAACCGTCCCCGTCCCCTAACCCTAACCCTAGCCCGAACCCTAACCCTAACCCTTCCCCGAAGCCTGACCCTCACCCGTCCCCTAATCCTAACCCGTACGCTGACACTAACCCGCGCCCTCACACGTACGCTCCCCCTAGAGCGTTGTCGTGCCCTCACCTGGCCCCTAAACCGTCCCCGTCCCCTAACCCTAACCCTAGCCCGAACCCTAGCCCTAACCCTTCCCCGAAGCCTGACCCTCACCCGTCCCCTAATCCTAACCCGTACGCTGACACTAACCCGCGCCCTCACTGGTACGCTCCCGCTAGAGCGTTGTCGTACCCTCACCTGGACCCTAAACCGTCCCCGTCCCCTAACCCTAACCCTAGCCCGAACCCTAACCCTAACCCTTCCCCGAAGACTGACCCTCTCCCGTCCCCTAATCCTAACCCGTACGCTGACACTAACCCGCGCCCTCACACGTACGCTCCCCCTAGAGCGTTGTCGTACCCTCACCTGGACCCTAAACCGTCCCCGTCCCCTAACCCTAACCCTAGCCCGAACCCTAACCCTAACCCTTCCCCGAAGCCTGACCCTCACCCGTCCCCTAATCCTAACCCGTACGCTGACACTAACCCGCGCCCTCACACGTACGCTCCCCCTAGAGCGTTGTCGTACCCTCACCTGGACCCTAAACCGTCCCCGTCCCCTAACCCTAACCCTAGCCCGAACCTTAACCCTAACCCTTCCCCGAAGCCTGACCCTCAGCCGTCCCCTAATCCTAACCCGTACGCTGACACTAACCCGCGCCCTCACACGTACGCTCCCCCTAGAGCGTTGTCGTACCCTCACCTGGACCCTAAACCGTCCCCGTCCCCTAACCCTAACCCTAGCCCGAACCCTAACCCTAACCCTTCCCCGAAGCCTGACCCTCACCCGTCCCCTAATCCTAACCCGTACGCTGACACTAACCCGCGCCCTCACACGTACGCTCCCCCTAGAGCGTTTTCGTACCCTCACCTGGACCCTAAACCGTCCCCGTCCCCTAACCCTAACCCTAGCCCGAACCCTAACCCTAACCCTTCCCCGAAGCCTGACCCTCAGCCGTCCCCTAATCCTAACCCGTACGCTGACACTAACCCGCGCCCTCACACGTACGCTCCCCCTAGAGCGTTGTCGTACCCTCACCTGGACCCTAAACCGTCCCCGTCCCCTAACCCTAACCCTAGCCCGAACCCTAACCCTAACCCTTCCCCGAAGCCTGACCCTCAGCCGTCCCCTAATCCTAACCCGTACGCTGACACTAACCCGCACCGTCACACGTACGCTCCCCCTAGAGCGTTGTCGTACCCTCACCTGGACCCTAAACCGTCCCCGTCCCCTAATCCTATCCCTAGGCCGAAGCCTAACCCTAACACTTCCCCGAAGCCTGACCCTCAGCCGTCCCCTAATCCTAACCCGTACGCTGACACTAACCCGCGCCCTCACACGTACGCTCCCCCTAGAGCGTTGTCGTACCCTCACCTGGACCCTAAACCGTCCCCGTCCCCTAACCCTAACCCTAGCCCGAACCCTAACCCTAACCCTTCCCCGAAGCCTGACCCTCAGACGTCCCCTAATCCTAACCCGTACGCTGACACTAACCCGCGCCCTATCACGTACGCTCCCCATAGAGCGTTGTCGTACCCTCACCTGGACCCTAATCCGTCCCCGTCCCCTTACCTTAACCCTAGCCCGAACCCTAACCCTAACCCTTCCCCGAAGCCTGACCCTCAGCCGTCCCCTAATCCTAACCTGTACGCTGACACTAACCCGCGCCCTCACACGTACGCTCCCCCTAGAGCGTTGTCGTACCCTCACCTGGACCCTGAACCGTCCCCGTCCCCTAACCCTAACCCTAGGCCGAAGCCTAACCCTAACCCTTCCCCGAAGCCTGACCCTCAGCCGTCCCCTAATCCTAACCCGTACGCTGACACTAACCCGCGCCCTCACACGTACGCTCCCCCTAGAGCGTTGTCGTACCCTCACCTGGACCCTGAACCGTCCCCGTCCCCTAACCCTAACCCTAGGGCGAAGCCTAACCCTAACCCTTCCCCGAAGCCTGACCCTCAGCCGTCCCCTTATCCTAACCCGTACGCTGACACTAACCCGCGCCCTCACACGTACGCTCCCCCTAGAGCGTTGTCGTACCCTCACCTGGACCCTGAACCGTCCCCGTCCCCTAACCCTAACCCTAGGCCGAAGCCTAACCCTAACCCTTCCCCAAAGCCTGACCCTCAGCCGTCCCCTAATCCTAACCCGTACGCTGACACTAACCCGCGCCCTAACACGTACGCTCCCCCTAGAGCGTTGTCGTACCCTCACCTGGACCCTGAACCGTCCCCGTCCCCTAACCCTAACCCTAGGCCGAAGCCTAACCCTAATACTTCCCCGAAGCCTGACCCTCAGCCGTCCCCTAATCCTAACCCGTACGCTGACACTAACCCGCGCCCTCACACGTACGCTCCCCCTAGAGCGTTGTCGTACCCTCACCTGGACCCTGAACCGTCCCCGTCCCCTAAACCTAACCCTAGCCCGAACCCTAACCCTAACCCTTCCCGGAAGCCTGACCCTCAGCCGTCCCCTAATCCTAACCCGTACGCTGACACTAACCCGCGCCCTCACACGTACGCTCCCCCTAGAGCGTTGTCGTACCCTCACCTGGACCCTAAACCGTCCCCGTCCCCTAACCCTAACCCTAGCCCGAACCCTAACCCTAACCCTTCCCGGAAGCCAGACCCTCAGCCGTCCCCTAATCCTAACCCGTACGCTGACACTAACCCTCGCCCTCACACGTACGCTCCCCCTAGAGCGTTGTCGTACCCTCACCTGGACCCTAAACCGTCCCCGTCCCCTAACCCTAACCGTAGCCCGAACCCTAACCCTAACCCTTCCCCGAAGCCTGACCCTCAGCCGTCCCCTAATCCTAACCCGTACGCTGACACTAACCCGCGCCCTCACACGTACGCTCCCCCTAGAGCGTTGTCATACCCTCACCTGGACCCTACACCGTCCCCGTCCCCTAACCCTAACCCTAGGCCGAAGCCTAACCCTAACACTTCCCCGAAGCCTGACCCTCAGCCGTCCCCTAATCCTAACCCGTACGCTGACACTAACCCGCGCCCTATCACGTACGCTCCCCATAGAGCGTTGTCGTACCCTCACCTGGACCCTAAACCTTCCCCGTCCCCTAACCCTAACCCTATCCCGAACCCTAACCCTAACCCTTCCCCGAAGCCTGACCCTCAGCCGTCCCCTAATCCTAACCCGTACGCTGACACTAACCCGCGCCCTATCACGTACGCTCCCCATAGAGCGTTGTCGTACCCTCACCTGGACCCTAATCCGTCCCCGTCCCCTAACCCTAACCCTAGCCCGAACCCTAACCCTAACCCTTCCCCGAAGCCTGACCCTCAGCCGTCCCCTAATCCTAACCTGTACGCTGACACTAACCCGCGCCCTCACACGTACGCTCCCCCTAGAGCGTTGTCGTACCCTCACCTGGACAGTGAACCGTCACCGTCCCCGTCCCCTAACCCTAACCCTAGGCCGAAGCCTAACCCTAACACTTCCCCGAAGCCTGACCCTCAGCCGTCCCCTAATCCTAACCCGTACGCTGACACTAACCCGCGCCCTCACACGTACGCTCCCCCTAGAGCGTTGTCGTACCCTCACCTGGACCCTGAACCGTCCCCGTCCCCTAACCCTAACCCTAGGCCGAAGCCTAACCCTAACCCTTCCCCGAAGCCTGACCCTCAGCCGTCCCCTAATCCTAACCCGTACGCTGACACTAACCCGCGCCCTCACACGTACGCTCCCCCTAGAGCGTTGTCGTACCCTCACCTGGACCCTGAACCGTCCCCGTCCCCTAACCCTAAACCTAGGCCGAAGCCTAACCCTAACCCTTCCCCAAAGCCTGACCCTCAGCCGTCCCCTAATCCTAACCCGTACGCTGACACTAACCCGCGCCCTAACACGTACGCTCCCCCTAGAGCGTTGTCGTACCCTCACCTGGACCCTGAACCGTCCCCGTCCCCTAACCCTAACCCTAGCCCGAACCCTAACCCTAACCCTTCCCCGAAGCCTGACCCTCACCCGTCCCCTAATCCTAACCCGTACGCTGACACTAACCCGCGCCCTCACACGTACATTCCCCCTAGAGCGTTGTCGTACCCTCACCTGGACCCTAAACCTTCCCCGTCCCCTAACCCTAACCCTAGCCCGAACCCTAACGCTAACGCTTCCCCGAAGCCTGACCCTCACCCGTCCCCTAATCCTAACCCGTACGCTGACACTAACCCGCGCCCTCACACGTACGCTCCCCCTAGAGCGTTGTCGTACCCTCACCTGGACCCTAAACCGTCCCCGTCCCCTAACCCTAACCCTAGCCCGAACCCTAACCCTAACCCTTCCCCGAAGCCTGACCCTCACCCGTCCCCTAATCCTAACCCGTACGCTGACACTAACCCGCGCCCTCACACGTACGCTCCCCCTAGAGCGTTGTCGTGCCCTCACCTGGCCCCTAAACCGTCCCCGTCCCCTAACCCTAACCCTAGCCCGAACCCTAGCCCTAACCCTTCCCCGAAGCCTGACCCTCACCCGTCCCCTAATCCTAACCCGTACGCTGACACTAACCCGCGCCCTCACTGGTACGCTCCCGCTAGAGCGTTGTCGTACCCTCACCTGGACCCTAAACCGTCCCCGTCCCCTAACCCTAACCCTAGCCCGAACCCTAACCCTAACCCTTCCCCGAAGACTGACCCTCTCCCGTCCCCTAATCCTAACCCGTACGCTGACACTAACCCGCGCCCTCACACGTACGCTCCCCCTAGAGCGTTGTCGTACCCTCACCTGGACCCTAAACCGTCCCCGTCCCCTAACCCTAACCCTAGCCCGAACCCTAACCCTAACCCTTCCCCGAAGCCTGACCCTCACCCGTCCCCTAATCCTAACCCGTACGCTGACACTAACCCGCGCCCTCACACGTACGCTCCCCCTAGAGCGTTGTCGTACCCTCACCTGGACCCTAAACCGTCCCCGTCCCCTAACCCTAACCCTAGCCCGAACCTTAACCCTAACCCTTCCCCGAAGCCTGACCCTCAGCCGTCCCCTAATCCTAACCCGTACGCTGACACTAACCCGCGCCCTCACACGTACGCTCCCCCTAGAGCGTTGTCGTACCCTCACCTGGACCCTAAACCGTCCCCGTCCCCTAACCCTAACCCTAGCCCGAACCCTAACCCTAACCCTTCCCCGAAGCCTGACCCTCACCCGTCCCCTAATCCTAACCCGTACGCTGACACTAACCCGCGCCCTCACACGTACGCTCCCCCTAGAGCGTTGTCGTACCCTCACCTGGACCCTAAACCGTCCCCGTCCCCTAACCCTAACCCTAGCCCGAACCCTAACCCTAACCCTTCCCCGAAGCCTGACCCTCACCCGTCCCCTAATCCTAACCCGTACGCTGACACTAACCCGCGCCCTCACACGTACGCTCCCCCTAGAGCGTTGTCGTACCCTCACCTGGACCCTAAACCGTCCCCGTCCCCTAACCCTAACCCTAGCCCGAACCCTAACCCTAACCCTTCCCCGAAGCCTGACCCTCAGCCGTCCCCTAATCCTAACCCGTACGCTGACACTAACCCGCACCGTCACACGTACGCTCCCCCTAGAGCGTTGTCGTACCCTCACCTGGACCCTAAACCGTCCCCGTCCCCTAACCCTAACCCTAGGCCGAAGCCTAACCCTAACACTTCCCCGAAGCCTGACCCTCAGCCGTCCCCTAATCCTAACCCGTACGCTGACACTAACCCGCGCCCTCACACGTACGCTCCCCCTAGAGCGTTGTCGTACCCTCACCTGGACCCTAAACCGTCCCCGTCCCCTAACCCTAACCCTAGCCCGAACCCTAACCCTAACCCTTCCCCGAAGCCTGACCCTCAGCCGTCCCCTAATCCTAACCCGTACGCTGACACTAACCCGCGCCCTATCACGTACGCTCCCCATAGAGCGTTGTCGTACCCTCACCTGGACCCTAATCCGTCCCCGTCCCCTTACCCTAACCCTAGCCCGAACCCTAACCCTAACCCTTCCCCGAAGCCTGACCCTCAGCCGTCCCCTAATCCTAACCTGTACGCTGACACTAACCCGCGCCCTCACACGTACGCTCCCCCTAGAGCGTTGTCGTACCCTCACCTGGACCCTGAACCGTCCCCGTCCCCTAACCCTAACCCTAGGCCGAAGCCTAACCCTAACCCTTCCCCGAAGCCTGACCCTCAGCCGTCCCCTAATCCTAACCCGTACGCTGACACTAACCCGCGCCCTCACACGTACGCTCCCCCTAGAGCGTTGTCGTACCCTCACCTGGACCCTGAACCGTCCCCGTCCCCTAACCCTAACCCTAGGGCGAAGCCTAACCCTAACCCTTCCCCGAAGCCTGACCCTCAGCCGTCCCCTTATCCTAACCCGTACGCTGACACTAACCCGCGCCCTCACACGTACGCTCCCCCTAGAGCGTTGTCGTACCCTCACCTGGACCCTGAACCGTCCCCGTCCCCTAACCCTAACCCTAGGCCGAAGCCTAACCCTAACCCTTCCCCAAAGCCTGACCCTCAGCCGTCCCCTAATCCTAACCCGTACGCTGACACTAACCCGCGCCCTAACACGTACGCTCCCCCTAGAGCGTTGTCGTACCCTCACCTGGACCCTGAACCGTCCCCGTCCCCTAACCCTAACCCTAGGCCGAAGCCTAACCCTAATACTTCCCCGAAGCCTGACCCTCAGCCGTCCCCTAATCCTAACCCGTACGCTGACACTAACCCGCGCCCTCACACGTACGCTCCCCCTAGAGCGTTGTCGTACCCTCACCTGGACCCTGAACCGTCCCCGTCCCCTAAACCTAACCCTAGCCCGAACCCTAACCCTAACCCTTCCCGGAAGCCTGACCCTCAGCCGTCCCCTAATCCTAACCCGTACGCTGACACTAACCCGCGCCCTCACACGTACGCTCCCCCTAGAGCGTTGTCGTACCCTCACCTGGACCCTAAACCGTCCCCGTCCCCTAACCCTAACCCTAGCCCGAACCCTAACCCTAACCCTTCCCGGAAGCCAGACCCTCAGCCGTCCCCTAATCCTAACCCGTACGCTGACACTAACCCTCGCCCTCACACGTACGCTCCCCCTAGAGCGTTGTCGTACCCTCACCTGGACCCTAAACCGTCCCCGTCCCCTAACCCTAACCCTAGCCCGAACCCTAACCCTAACCCTTCCCCGAAGCCTGACCCTCAGCCGTCCCCTAATCCTAACCCGTACGCTGACACTAACCCGCGCCCTCACACGTACGCTCCCCCTAGAGCGTTGTCATACCCTCACCTGGACCCTACACCGTCCCCGTCCCCTAACCCTAACCCTAGGCCGAAGCCTAACCCTAACACTTCCCCGAAGCCTGACCCTCAGCCGTCCCCTAATCCTAACCCGTACGCTGACACTAACCCGCGCCCTCACACGTACGCTCCCCCTAGAGCGTTGTCGTACCCTCACCTGGACCCTAAACCTTCCCCGTCCCCTAACCCTAACCCTATCCCGAACCCTAACCCTAACCCTTCCCCGAAGCCTGACCCTCAGCCGTCCCCTAATCCTAACCCGTACGCTGACACTAACCCGCGCCCTATCACGTACGCTCCCCATAGAGCGTTGTCGTACCCTCACCTGGACCCTGAACCGTCCCCGTCCCCTAACCCTAACCCTAGCCCGAACCCTAACCCTAACCCTTCCCCGAAGCCTGACCCTCACCCGTCCCCTAATCCTAACCCGTACGCTGACACTAACCCGCGCCCTCACACGTACATTCCCCCTAGAGCGTTGTCGTACCCTCACCTGGACCCTAAACCTTCCCCGTCCCCTAACCCTAACCCTAGCCCGAACCCTAACGCTAACGCTTCCCCGAAGCCTGACCCTCACCCGTCCCCTAATCCTAACCCGTACGCTGACACTAACCCGCGCCCTCACACGTACGCGCCCCCTAGAGCGTTGTCGTACCCTCACCTGGACCCTAAACCGTCCCCGTCCCCTAACCCTAACCCTAGCCCGAACCCTAACCCTAACCCTTCCCCGAAGCCTGACCCTCACCCGTCCCCTAATCCTAACCCGTACGCTGACACTAACCCGCGCCCTCACACGTACGCTCCCCCTAGAGCGTTGTCGTACCCTCACCTGGCCCCTAAACCGTCCCCGTCCCCTAACCCTAACCCTAGCCCGAACCCTAGCCCTAACCCTTCCCCGAAGCCTGACCCTCACCCGTCCCCTAATCCTAACCCGTACGCTGACACTAACCCGCGCCCTCACTGGTACGCTCCCGCTAGAGCGTTGTCGTACCCTCACCTGGACCCTAAACCGTCCCCGTCCCCTAACCCTAACCCTAGCCCGAACCCTAACCCTAACCCTTCCCCGAAGACTGACCCTCTCCCGTCCCCTAATCCTAACCCGTACGCTGACACTAACCCGCGCCCTCACACGTACGCTCCCCCTAGAGCGTTGTCGTACCCTCACCTGGACCCTAAACCGTCCCCGTCCCCTAACCCTAACCCTAGCCCGAACCCTAACCCTAACCCTTCCCCGAAGCCTGACCCTCACCCGTCCCCTAATCCTAACCCGTACGCTGACACTAACCCGCGCCCTCACACGTACGCTCCCCCTAGAGCGTTGTCGTACCCTCACCTGGACCCTAAACCGTCCCCGTCCCCTAACCCTAACCCTAGCCCGAACCTTAACCCTAACCCTTCCCCGAAGCCTGACCCTCACCCGTCCCCTAATCCTAACCCGTACGCTGACACTAACCCGCGCCCTCACACGTACGCTCCCCCTAGAGCGTTGTCGTACCCTCACCTGGACCCTAAACCGTCCCCGTCCCCTAACCCTAACCCTAGCCCGAACCCTAACCCTAACCCTTCCCCGAAGCCTGACCCTCACCCGTCCCCTAATCCTAACCCGTACGCTGACACTAACCCGCGCCCTCACACGTACGCTCCCCCTAGAGCGTTGTCGTACCCTCACCTGGACCCTAAACCGTCCCCGTCCCCTAACCCTAACCCTAGCCCGAACCCTAACCCTAACCCTTCCCCGAAGCCTGACCCTCACCCGTCCCCTAATCCTAACCCGTACGCTGACACTAACCCGCGCCCTCACACGTACGCTCCCCCTAGAGCGTTGTCGTACCCTCACCTGGACCCTAAACCGTCCCCGTCCCCTAATCCTAAGCCTAGCCCGAACCCTAACCCTAACCCTTCCCCGAAGCCTGACCCTCAGCCGTCCCCTAATCCTAACCCGTACGCTGACACTAACCCGCGCCCTCACACGTACGCTCCCCCTAGAGCGTTGTCGTACCCTCACCTGGACCCTACACCGTCCCCGTCCCCTAACCCTAACCCTAGGCCGAAGCCTAACCCTAACACTTCCCCGAAGCCTGACCCTCAGCCGTCCCCTAATCCTAACCCGTACGCTGACACTAACCCGCGCCCTCACACGTACGCTCCCCCTAGAGCGTTGTCGTACCCTCACCTGGACCCTAAACCTTCCCCGTCCCCTAACCCTAACCCTATCCCGAACCCTAACCCTAACCCTTCCCCGAAGCCTGACCCTCAGCCGTCCCCTAATCCTAACCCGTACGCTGACACTAACCCGCGCCCTATCACGTACGCTCCCCATAGAGCGTTGTCGTACCCTCACCTGGACCCTAATCCGTCCCCGTCCCCTAACCCTAACCCTAGCCCGAACCCTAACCCTAACCCTTCCCCGAAGCCTGACCCTCAGCCGTCCCCTAATCCTAACCTGTACGCTGACACTAACCCGCGCCCTCACACGTACGCTCCCCCTAGAGCGTTGTCGTACCCTCACCTGGACCCTGAACCGTCCCCGTCCCCTAACCCTAACCCTAGGCCGAAGCCTAACCCTAACCCTTCCCCGAAGCCTGACCCTCAGCCGTCCCCTAATCCTAACCCGTACGCTGACACTAACCCGCGCCCTCACACGTACGCTCCCCCTAGAGCGTTGTCGTACCCTCACCTGGACCCTGAACCGTCCCCGTCCCCTAACCCTAACCCTAGGCCGAAGCCTAACCCTAACCCTTCCCCGAAGCCTGACCCTCAGCCGTCCCCTAATCCTAACCCGTACGCTGACACTAACCCGCGCCCTCACACGTACGCTCCCCCTAGAGCGTTGTCGTACCCTCACCTGGACCCTGAACCGTCCCCGTCCCCTAACCCTAAACCTAGGCCGAAGCCTAACCCTAACCCTTCCCCAAAGCCTGACCCTCAGCCGTCCCCTAATCCTAACCCGTACGCTGACACTAACCCGCGCCCTAACACGTACGCTCCCCCTAGAGCGTTGTCGTACCCTCACCTGGACCCTGAACCGTCCCCGTCCCCTAACCCTAACCCTAGGCCGAAGCCTAACCCTAACACTTCCCCGAAGCCTGACCCTCAGCCGTCCCCTAATCCTAACCCGTACGCTGACACTAACCCGCGCCCTCACACGTACGCTCCCCCTAGAGCGTTGTCGTACCCTCACCTGGACCCTGAACCGTCCCCGTCCCCTAACCCTAACCCTAGCCCGAACCCTAACCCTAACCCTTCCCCAAAGCCTGACCCTCAGCCGTCCCCTAATCCTAACCCGTACGCTGACACTAACCCGCGCCCTCACACGTACGCTCCCCCTAGAGCGTTGTCGTACCCTCACCTGGACCCTGAACCGTCCCCGTCCCCTAACCCTAACCCTAGCCCGAACCCTAACCCTAACCCTTCCCCGAAGCCTGACCCTCAGCCGTCCCCTAATCCTAACCCGTACGCTGACACTAACCCGCGCCCTCACACGTACGCTCCCCCTAGAGCGTTGTCGTACCCTCACCTGGACCCTGAACCGTCCCCGTCCCCTAACCCTAACCCTAGGCCGAAGCCTAACCCTAACCCTTCCCCGAAGCCTGACCCTCACCCGTCCCCTAATCCTAACCCGTACGCTGACACTAACCCGCGCCCTCACACGTACGCTCCCCCTAGAGCGTTGTCGTACCCTCACCTGGACCCTGAACCGTCCCCGTCCCCTAACCCTAACCCTAGCCCGAACCCTAACCCTAACCCTTCCCCGAAGCCTGACCCTCAGCCGTCCCCTAATCCTAACCCGTACGCTGACACTGACCCGCGCCCTCACACGTACGCTCCCCCTAGAGCGTTGTCGTACTCTCACCTGGACCCTAAACCGTCCCCGTCCCCTAACCCTAACCCTAGCCCGAACCCTAACCCTAACCCTTCGCCGAAGCCTAACCCTCAGCCGTCCCCTAATCCTAACCCGTACGCTGACACTAACCCGCGCCCTCACACGTACGCTCCCCCTAGAGCGTTGTCGTACCCTCACCTGGACCCTAAACCGTCCCCGTCCCCTAACCCTAACCCTAGCCCGAAGCCTAACCCTAACCCTTCCCCGAAGCCTGACCCTCAGCCGAACCCTAATCCTAACCCGTACGCTGACACTAACCCGCGCCCTCACACGTACGCGCCCCCTAGAGCGTTGTCGTACCCTCACCTGGACCCTAAACCGTCCCCGTCCCCTAACCCTAACCCTAGCCCGAACCTTAACCCTAACCCTTCCCCGAAGCCTGACCCTCACCCGTCCCCTAATCCTAACCCGTACGCTGACACTAACCCGCGCCCTCACACGTACGCTCCCCCTAGAGCGTTGTCGTACCCTCACCTGGACCCTAAACCGTCCCCGTCCCCTAACCCTAACCCTAGCCCGAACCCTAACCCTAACCATTCCCCGAAGCCTGACCCTCACCCGTCCCCTAATCCTAACCCGTACGCTGACACTAACCCGCGCCCTCACACGTACGCTCCCCCTAGAGCGTTGTCGTACCCTCACCTGGACCCTAAACCGTCCCCGTCCCCTAACCCTAACCCTAGCCCGAACCCTAACCCTAACCCTTCCCCGAAGCCTGACCCTCACCCGTCCCCTAATCCTAACCCGTACGCTGACACTAACCCGCGCCCTCACACGTACGCTCCCCCTAGAGCGTTGTCGTACCCTCACCTGGACCCTAAACCGTCCCCGTCCCCTAACCCTAACCCTAGCCCGAACCCTAACCCTAACCCTTCCCCGAAGCCTGACCCTCAGCCGTCCCCTAATCCTAACCCGTACGCTGACACTAACCCGCGCCCTCACACGTACGCTCCCCCTAGAGCGTTGTCGTACCCTCACCTGGACCCTACACCGTCCCCGTCCCCTAACCCTAACCCTAGGCCGAAGCCTAACCCTAACACTTCCCCGAAGCCTGACCCTCAGCCGTCCCCTAATCCTAACCCGTACGCTGACACTAACCCGCGCCCTCACACGTACGCTCCCCCTAGAGCGTTGTCGTACCCTCACCTGGACCCTAAACCTTCCCCGTCCCCTAACCCTAACCCTATCCCGAACCCTAACCCTAACCCTTCCCCGAAGCCTGACCCTCAGCCGTCCCCTAATCCTAACCCGTACGCTGACACTAACCCGCGCCCTATCACGTACGCTCCCCATAGAGCGTTGTCGTACCCTCACCTGGACCCTAATCCGTCCCCGTCCCCTAACCCTAACCCTAGCCCGAACCCTAACCCTAACCCTTCCCCGAAGCCTGACCCTCAGCCGTCCCCTAATCCTAACCTGTACGCTGACACTAACCCGCGCCCTCACACGTACGCTCCCCCTAGAGCGTTGTCGTACCCTCACCTGGACCCTGAACCGTCCCCGTCCCCTAACCCTAACCCTAGGCCGAAGCCTAACCCTAACCCTTCCCCGAAGCCTGACCCTCAGCCGTCCCCTAATCCTAACCCGTACGCTGACACTAACCCGCGCCCTCACACGTACGCTCCCCCTAGAGCGTTGTCGTACCCTCACCTGGACCCTGAACCGTCCCCGTCCCCTAACCCTAACCCTAGGCCGAAGCCTAACCCTAACCCTTCCCCGAAGCCTGACCCTCAGCCGTCCCCTAATCCTAACCCGTACGCTGACACTAACCCGCGCCCTCACACGTACGCTCCCCCTAGAGCGTTGTCGTACCCTCACCTGGACCCTGAACCGTCCCCGTCCCCTAACCCTAAACCTAGGCCGAAGCCTAAACCTAACCCTTCCCCAAAGCCTGACCCTCAGCCGTCCCCTAATCCTAACCCGTACGCTGACACTAACCCGCGCCCTAACACGTACGCTCCCCCTAGAGCGTTGTCGTACCCTCACCTGGACCCTGAACCGTCCCCGTCCCCTAACCCTAACCCTAGGCCGAAGCCTAACCCTAACACTTCCCCGAAGCCTGACCCTCAGCCGTCCCCTAATCCTAACCCGTACGCTGACACTAACCCGCGCCCTCACACGTACGCTCCCCCTAGAGCGTTGTCGTACCCTCACCTGGACCCTGAACCGTCCCCGTCCCCTAACCCTAACCCTAGCCCGAACCCTAACCCTAACCCTTCCCCAAAGCCTGACCCTCAGCCGTCCCCTAATCCTAACCCGTACGCTGACACTAACCCGCGCCCTCACACGTACGCTCCCCCTAGAGCGTTGTCGTACCCTCACCTGGACCCTGAACCGTCCCCGTCCCCTAACCCTAACCCTAGCCCGAACCCTAACCCTAACCCTTCCCCGAAGCCTGACCCTCAGCCGTCCCCTAATCCTAACCCGTACGCTGACACTAACCCGCGCCCTCACACGTACGCTCCCCCTAGAGCGTTGTCGTACCCTCACCTGGACCCTGAACCGTCCCCGTCCCCTAACCCTAACCCTAGGCCGAAGCCTAACCCTAACCCTTCCCCGAAGCCTGACCCTCAGCCGTCCCCTAATCCTAACCCGTACGCTGACACTAACCCGCGCCCTCACACGTACGCTCCCCCTAGAGCGTTGTCGTACCCTCACCTGGACCCTGAACCGTCCCCGTCCCCTAACCCTAACCCTAGCCCGAACCCTAACCCTAACCCTTCCCCAAAGCCTGACCCTCAGCCGTCCCCTAATCCTAACCCGTACGCTGACACTGACCCGCGCCCTCACACGTACGCTCCCCCTAGAGCGTTGTCGTACTCTCACCTGGACCCTAAACCGTCCCCGTCCCCTAACCCTAACCCTAGCCCGAACCCTAACCCTAACCCTTCGCCGAAGCCTAACCCTCAGCCGTCCCCTAATCCTAACCCGTACGCTGACACTAACCCGTGTCCTCACACGTACGCTCCCCCTAGAGCGTTGTCGTACCCTCACCTGGACCCTAAACCGTCCCCGTCCCCTAACCCTAACCCTAGCCCGAAGCCTAACCCTAACCCTTCCCCGAAGCCTGACCCTCAGCCGAACCCTAATCCTAACCCGTACGCTGACACTAACCCGCGCCCTCACACGTACGCTCCCCCTAGAGCGTTGTCGTACCCTCACCTGGACCCTAAACCGTCCCCGTCCCCTAACCCTAACCCTAGCCCGAACCCTAACCCTAACCCTTCCCCAAAGCCTGACCCTCAGCCGTCCCCTAATCCTAACCCGTACGCTGACACTAACCCGCGCCCTCACACGTACGCTCCCCCTAGAGCGTTGTCGTACCCTCACCTGGACCCTGAACCGTCCCCGTCCCCTAACCCTAACCCTAGCCCGAACCCTAACCCTAACCCTTCCCCGAAGCCTGACCCTCAGCCGTCCCCTAATCCTAACCCGTACGCTGACACTAACCCGCGCCCTCACACGTACGCTCCCCCTAGAGCGTTGTCGTACCCTCACCTGGACCCTGAACCGTCCCCGTCCCCTAACCCTAACCCTAGCCCGAACCCTAACCCTAACCCTTCCCCGAAGCCTGACCCTCAGCCGTCCCCTAATCCTAACCCGTACGCTGACACTAACCCGCGCCCTCACACGTACGCTCCCCCTAGAGCGTTGTCGTACCCTCACCTGGACCCTGAACCGTCCCCGTCCCCTAACCCTAACCCTAGGCCGAAGCCTAACCCTAACCCTTCCCCGAAGCCTGACCCTCAGGCGTCCCCTAATCCTAACCCGTACGCTGACAGTAACCCGCGCCCTCACACGTACGCTCCCCCTAGAGCGTTGTCGTACCCTCACCTGGACCCTGAACCGTCCCCGTCCCCTAACCCTAACCCTAGGCCGAAGCCTAACCCTAACCCTTCCCCGAAGCCTGACCCTCAGCCGTCCCCTAATCCTAACCCGTACGCTGACACTAACCCGCGCCCTCACACGTACGCTCCCCCTAGAGCGTTGTCGTACCCTCACCTGGACCCTGAACCGTCCCCGTCCCCTAACCCTAACCCTAGGCCGAAGCCTAACCCTAACCCTTCCCCGAAGCCTGACCCTCAGCCGTCCCCTAATCCTAACCCGTACGCTGACACTAACCCGCGCCCTCACACGTACGCTCCCCCTAGAGCGCTGTCGTACCCTCACCTGGACCCTGAACCGTCCCCGTCCCCTAACCCTAACCCTAGGCCGAAGCCTAACCCTAACCCTTCCCCGAAACCTGACCCTCAGCCGTCCCCTAATCCTAACCCGTACGCTGACACTAACCCGCGCCCTCACACGTACGCTCCCCCTAGAGCGTTGTCGTACCCTCACCTGGACCCTGAACCGTCCCCGTCCCCTAACCCTAACCCTAGCCCGAACCCTAACCCTAACCCTTCCCCGAAGCCTGACCCTCAGCCGTCCCCTAATCCTAACCCGTACGCTGACACTAACCCGCGCCCTCACACGTACGCTCCCCCTAGAGCGTTGTCGTACCCTCACCTGGACCCTGAACCGTCCCCGTCCCCTAACCCTAACCCTAGCCCGAACCCTAACCCTAACCCTTCCCCGAAGCCTGACCCTCAGCCGTCCCCTAATCCTAACCCGTACGCTGACACTAACCCGCGCCCTCACACGTACGCTCCCCCTAGAGCGTTGTCGTACCCTCACCTGGACCCTGAACCGTCCCCGTCCCCTAACCCTAACCCTAGGCCGAAGCCTAACCCTAACCCTTCCCCAAAGCCTGACCCTCAGCCGTCCCCTAATCCTAACCCGTACGCTGACACTAACCCGCGCCCTAACACGTACGCTCCCCCTAGAGCGTTGTCGTACCCTCACCTGGACCCTGAACCGTCCCCGTCCCCTAACCCTAACCCTAGGCCGAAGCCTAACCCTAACCCTTCCCCGAAGCCTGACCCTCAGCCGTCCCCTAATCCTAACCCGTACGCTGACACTAACCCGCGCCCTCACACGTACGCTCCCCCTAGAGCGTTGTCGTACCCTCACCTGGACCCTGAACCGTCCCCGTCCCCTAACCCTAACCCTAGGCCGAAGCCTAACCCTAACCCTTCCCCGAAGCCTGACCCTCAGCCGTCCCCTAATCCTAACCCGTACGCTGACACTAACCCGCGCCCTCACACGTACGCTCCCCCTAGAGCGCTGTCGTACCCTCACCTGGACCCTGAACCGTCCCCGTCCCCTAACCCTAACCCTAGCCCGAACCCTAACCCTAACCCTTCCCCGAAGCCTGACCCTCAGCCGTCCCCTAATCCTAACCCGTACGCTGACACTAACCCGCGCCCTCACACGTACGCTCCCCCTAGAGCGTTGTCGTACCCTCAGCTGGACCCTGAACCGTCCCCGTCCCCTAACCCTAACCCTAGCCCGAACCCTAACCCTAACCCTTCCCCGAAGCCTGACCCTCAGCCGTCCCCTAATCCTAACCCGTACGCTGACACTAACCCGCGCCCTCACACGTACGCTCCCCCTAGAGCGTTGTCGTACCCTCACCTGGACCCTGAACCGTCCCCGTCCCCTAACCCTAACCCTAGGCCGAAGCCTAACCCTAACCCTTCCCCAAAGCCTGACCCTCAGCCGTCCCCTAATCCTAACCCGTACGCTGACACTAACCCGCGCCCTAACACGTACGCTCCCCCTAGAGCGTTGTCGTACCCTCACCTGGACCCTGAACCGTCCCCGTCCCCTAACCCTAACCCTAGGCCGAAGCCTAACCCTAACCCTTCCCCGAAGCCTGACCCTCAGCCGTCCCCTAATCCTAACCCGTACGCTGACACTAACCCGCGCCCTCACACGTACGCTCCCCCTAGAGCGTTGTCGTACCCTCACCTGGACCCTGAACCGTCCCCGTCCCCTAACCCTAACCCTAGCCCGAACCCTAACCCTAACCCTTCCCCGAAGCCTGACCCTCACCCGTCCCCTAATCCTAACCCGTACGCTGACACTAACCCACGCCCTCACACGTACGCTCCCCCTAGAGCATTGTCGTACCCTCACCTGGACCCTAAACCGTCCCCGTCCCCTAACCCTAACCCTAGCCCGAACCCTAACCCTAACCCTTCCCCGAAGCCTGACCCTCAGCCGTCCCCTAATCCTAAGCCGTACGCTGACACTAACCCGCGCCCTCACACGTACGCTCCCCCTAGAGCGTTGTCGTACCCTCACCTGGACCCTGAACCGTCCCCGTCCCCTAACCCTAACCCTAGCCCGAACCCTAACCCTAACCCTTCCCCGAAGCCTAACCCTCAGCCGTCCCCTAATCCTAACCCGTACGCTGACACTAACCCGCGCCCTCACACGTACGCTCCCCCTAGAGCGTTGTCGTACCCTCACCTGGACCCTAAACCGTCCCCGTCCCCTAACCCAACCCTAGCCCGAAGCCTAACCCTAACCCTTCCCCGAAGCCTGACCCTCAGCCGTCCCCTAATCCTAACCCGTACGCTGACACTAACCCGCGCCCTCACACGTACGCTCCCCCTAGAGCGTTGTCGTACCCTCACCTGGACCCTAAACCGTCCCCGTCCCCTAACCCTAACCCTAGCCCGAACCCTAACCCTAACCCTTCCCCAAAGCCTGACCCTCAGCCGTCCCCTAATCCTAACCCGTACGCTGACACTAACCCGCGCCCTCACACGTACGCTCCCCCTAGAGCATTGTCGTACCCTCACCTGGACCCTGAACCGTCCCCGTCCCCTAACCCTAACCCTAGCCCGAACCCTAACCCTAACCCTTCCCCGAAGCCTGACCCTCAGCCGTCCCCTAATCCTAACCCGTACGCTGACACTAACCCGCGCCCTCACACGTACGCTCCCCCTAGAGCGTTGTCGTACCCTCACCTGGACGCTGAACCGTCCCCGTCCCCTAACCCTAACCCTAGCCCGAACCCTAACCCTAACCCTTCCCCGAAGCCTGACCCTCAGCCGTCCCCTAATCCTAACCCGTACGCTGACACTAACCCGCGCCCTCACACGTACGCTCCCCCTAGAGCGTTGTCGTACCCTCACCTGGACCCTGAACCTTCCCCGTCCCCTAACCCTAACCCTAGGCCGAAACCTAACCCTAACCCTTCCCCGAAGCCTGACCCTCAGCCGTCCCCTAATCCTAACCCGTACGCTGACACTAACCCGCGCCCTCACACGTACGCTCCCCCTAGAGCGTTGTCGTACCCTCACCTGGACCCTGAACCGTCCCCGTCCCCTAACCCTAACCCTAGCCCGAACCCTAACCCTAACCCTTCCCCGAAGCCTGACCCTCAGCCGTCCCCTAATCCTAACCCGTACGCTGACACTAACCCGCGCCCTCACACGTACGCTCCCCCTAGAGCGTTGTCGTACCCTCACCTGGACCCTGAACCGTCCCCGTCCCCTAACCCTAACCCTAGCCCGAACCCTAACCCTAACCCTTCCCCGAAGCCTGACCCTCAGCCGTCCCCTAATCCTAACCCGTACGCTGACACTAACCCGCGCCCTCACACGTACGCTCCCCCTAGAGCGTTGTCGTACCCTCACCTGGACCCTGAACCGTCCCCGTCCCCTAACCCTAACCCTAGGCCGAAGCCTAACCCTAACCCTTCCCCGAAGCCTGACCCTCAGGCGTCCCCTAATCCTAACCCGTACGCTGACACTAACCCGCGCCCTCACACGTACGCTCCCCCTAGAGCGTTGTCGTACCCTCACCTGGACCCTGAACCGTCCCCGTCCCCTAACCCTAACCCTAGACCGAACCCTAACCCTAACCCTTCCCCGAAGCCTGACCCTCAGCCGTCCCCTAATCCTAACCCGTACGCTGACACTAACCCGCGCCCTCACACGTACGCTCCCCCTAGAGCGTTGTCGTACCCTCACCTGGACCCTGAACCGTCCCCGTCCCCTAACCCTAACCCTAGGCCGAAGCCTAACCCTAACCCTTCCCCGAAGCCTGACCCTCAGCCGTCCCCTAATCCTAACCCGTACGCTGACACTAACCCGCGCCCTCACACGTACGCTCCCCCTAGAGCGCTGTCGTACCCTCACCTGGACCCTGAACCGTCCCCGTCCCCTAACCCTAACCCTAGCCCGAACCCTAACCCTAACCCTTCCCCGAAGCCTGACCCTCAGCCGTCCCCTAATCCTAACCCGTACGCTGACACTAACCCGCGCCCTCACACGTACGCTCCCCCTAGAGCGTTGTCGTACCCTCACCTGGACCCTGAACCGTCCCCGTCCCCTAACCCTAACCCTAGCCCGAACCCTAACCCTAACCCTTCCCCGAAGCCTGACCCTCAGCCGTCCCCTAATCCTAACCCGTACGCTGACACTAACCCGCGCCCTCACACGTACGCTCCCCCTAGAGCGTTGTCGTACCCTCACCTGGACCCTGAACCGTCCCCGTCCCCTAACCCTAACCCTAGCCCGAACCCTAACCCTAACCCTTCCCCGAAGCCTGACCCTCAGCCGTCCCCTAATCCTAACCCGTACGCTGACACTAACCCGCGCCCTCACACGTACGCTCCCCCTAGAGCGTTGTCGTACCCTCACCTGGACCCTGAACCGTCCCCGTCCCCTAACCCTAACCCTAGGCCGAAGCCTAACCCTAACCCTTCCCCAAAGCCTGACCCTCAGCCGTCCCCTAATCCTAACCCGTACGCTGACACTAACCCGCGCCCTAACACGTACGCTCCCCCTAGAGCGTTGTCGTACCCTCACCTGGACCCTGAACCGTCCCCGTCCCCTAACCCTAACCCTAGGCCGAAGCCTAACCCTAACCCTTCCCCGAAGCCTGACCCTCAGCCGTCCCCTAATCCTAACCCGTACGCTGACACTAACCCGCGCCCTCACACGTACGCTCCCCCTAGAGCGTTGTCGTACCCTCACCTGGACCCTGAACCGTCCCCGTCCCCTAACCCTAACCCTAGCCCGAACCCTAACCCTAACCCTTCCCCGAAGCCTGACCCTCACCCGTCCCCTAATCCTAACCCGTACGCTGACACTAACCCACGCCCTCACACGTACGCTCCCCCTAGAGCATTGTCGTACCCTCACCTGGACCCTAAACCGTCCCCGTCCCCTAACCCTAACCCTAGCCCGAACCCTAACCCTAACCCTTCCCCGAAGCCTGACCCTCAGCCGTCCCCTAATCCTAAGCCGTACGCTGACACTAACCCGCGCCCTCACACGTACGCTCCCCCTAGAGCGTTGTCGTACCCTCACCTGGACCCTGAACCGTCCCCGTCCCCTAACCCTAACCCTAGCCCGAACCCTAACCCTAACCCTTCCCCGAAGCCTGACCCTCAGCCGTCCCCTAATCCTAACCCGTACGCTGACACTAACCCGCGCCCTCACACGTAAGCTCCCCCTAGAGCGTTGTCGTACTCTCACCTGGACCCTAAACCGTCCCCGTCCCCTAACCCTAACCCTAGCCCGAACCCTAACCCTAACCCTTCCCCGAAGCCTAACCCTCAGCCGTCCCCTAATCCTAACCCGTACGCTGACACTAACCCGCGCCCTCACACGTACGCTCCCCCTAGAGCGTTGTCGTACCCTCACCTGGACCCTAAACCGTCCCCGTCCCCTAACCCAACCCTAGCCCGAAGCCTAACCCTAACCCTTCCCCGAAGCCTGACCCTCAGCCGTCCCCTAATCCTAACCCGTACGCTGACACTAACCCGCGCCCTCACACGTACGCTCCCCCTAGAGCGTTGTCGTACCCTCACCTGGACCCTAAACCGTCCCCGTCCCCTAACCCTAACCCTAGCCCGAACCCTAACCCTAACCCTTCCCCAAAGCCTGACCCTCAGCCGTCCCCTAATCCTAACCCGTACGCTGACACTAACCCGCGCCCTCACACGTACGCTCCCCCTAGAGCGTTGTCGTACCCTCACCTGGACCCTGAACCGTCCCCGTCCCCTAACCCTAACCCTAGCCCGAACCCTAACCCTAACCCTTCCCCGAAGCCTGACCCTCAGCCGTCCCCTAATCCTAACCCGTACGCTGACACTAACCCGCGCCCTCACACGTACGCTCCCCCTAGAGCGTTGTCGTACCCTCACCTGGACGCTGAACCGTCCCCGTCCCCTAACCCTAACCCTAGCCCGAACCCTAACCCTAACCCTTCCCCGAAGCCTGACCCTCAGCCGTCCCCTAATCCTAACCCGTACGCTGACACTAACCCGCGCCCTCACACGTACGCTCCCCCTAGAGCGTTGTCGTACCCTCACCTGGACCCTGAACCTTCCCCGTCCCCTAACCCTAACCCTAGGCCGAAACCTAACCCTAACCCTTCCCCGAAGCCTGACCCTCAGCCGTCCCCTAATCCTAACCCGTACGCTGACACTAACCCGCGCCCTCACACGTACGCTCCCCCTAGAGCGTTGTCGTACCCTCACCTGGACCCTGAACCGTCCCCGTCCCCTAACCCTAACCCTAGCCCGAACCCTAACCCTAACACTTCCCCGAAGCCTGACCCTCAGCCGTCCCCTAATCCTAACCCGTACGCTGACACTAACCCGCGCCCTCACACGTACGCTCCCCCTAGAGCGTTGTCGTACCC
The DNA here is from genome assembly GCF_963455315.2 of Globicephala melas. NCBI lineage: Eukaryota > Metazoa > Chordata > Mammalia > Artiodactyla > Delphinidae > Globicephala > Globicephala melas. Next base: position 170,528 of record NW_027207603.1, read on the forward strand.
TCACCTGGACCCTGAACCGTCCCCGTCCCCTAACCCTAACCCCAGGCCGAAGCCTAACCCTAACCCTTCCCCGAAGCCTGACCCTCAGCCGTCCCCTAATCCTAACCCGTACGCTGACACTAACCCGCGCCCTCACACGTACGCTCCCCCTAGAGCGTTGTCGTACCCTCACCTGGACCCTGAACCGTCCCCGTCCCCTAACCCTAACCCTAGCCCGAACCCTAAACCTAACCCTTCCCCGAAGCCTGACCCTCAGCCGTCCCCTAATCCTAACCCGTACGCTGACACTAACCCGCGCCCTCACACGTACGCTCCCCCTAGAGCGTTGTCGTACCCTCACCTGGACCCTGAACCGTCCCCGTCCCCTAACCCTAACCCTAGCCCGAACCCTAACCCTAACCCTTCCCCGAAGCCTGACCCTCAGCCGTCCCCTAATCCTAACCCGTACGCTGACACTAACCCGCGCCCTCATACGTACGCTCCCCCTAGAGCGTTGTCGTACACTCACCTGGACCCTAAACCATCCCCGTCCGCTAACCCTAACCCTAGCCCGAACCCTAACCCTAACCCTTCCCCGAAGCCTGACCCTCACCCGTCCCCTAATCCTAACCCGTACGCTGACACTAACCCGCGCCCTCACACGTACGCTCCCCCTAGAGCGTTGTCGTACCCTCACCTGGACCCTAAACCGTCCCCGTCCCCTAACCCTAACCCTAGCCCGAACCCTAACCCTAACGCTTCCCCGAAACCTGACACTCACCCGTCCCCTAATCCTAACCCGTACGCTGACACTAACCCGCGCCCTCACACGTACGCTCCCCCTAGAGCGTTGTCGTACCCTCACCTGGACCCTAAACCGTCCCCGTCCCCTAACCCTAACCCTAGCCCGAACCCTAACCCTAACCCTTCCCGGAAGCCTGACCCTCACCCGTCCCCTAATCCTAACCCGTACGCTGACACTAACCCGCGCCCTCACACGTACGCTCCCCCTAGAGCGTTGTCGTACCCTCACCTGGACCCTAAACCGTCCCCGTCCCCTAACCCTAACCCTAGCCCGAACCCTAACCCTAACCCTTCCCCGAAGCCTGACCCTCACCCGTCCCCTAATCCTAACCCGTACGCTGACACTAACCCGCGCCCTCACACGTACGCTCCCCGTAGAGCGTTGTCGTACCCTCACCTGGACCCTAAACCGTCCCCGTCCCCTAACCCTAACCCTAGCCCGAACCCTAACCCTAACCCTTCCCCGAAGCCTGACCCTCACCCGTCCCCTAATCCTAACCCGTACGCTGACACTAACCCGCGCCCTCACACGTACATTCCCCCTAGAGCGTTGTCGTACCCTCACCTGGACCCTAAACCTTCCCCGTCCCCTAACCCTAACCCTAGCCCGAACCCTAACGCTAACGCTTCCCCGAAGCCTGACCCTCACCCGTCCCCTAATCCTAACCCGTACGCTGACACTAACCCGCGCCCTCACACGTACGCTCCCCCTAGAGCGTTGTCGTACCCTCACCTGGACCCTAAACCGTCCCCGTCCCCTAACCCTAACCCTAGCCCGAACCCTAACCCTAACCCTTCCCCGAAGCCTGACCCTCACCCGTCCCCTAATCCTAACCCGTACGCTGACACTAACCCGCGCCCTCACACGTACGCTCCCCCTAGAGCGTTGTCGTACCCTCACCTGGCCCCTAAACCGTCCGCGTCCCCTAACCCTAACCCTAGCCCGAACCCTAGCCCTAACCCTTCCCCGAAGCCTGACCCTCACCCGTCCCCTAATCCTAACCCGTACGCTGACACTAACCCGCGCCCTCACTGGTACGCTCCCGCTAGAGCGTTGTCGTACCCTCACCTGGACCCTAAACCGTCCCCGTCCCCTAACCCTAACCCTAGCCCGAACCCTAACCCTAACCCTTCCCCGAAGACTGACCCTCTCCCGTCCCCTAATCCTAACCCGTACGCTGACACTAACCCGCGCCCTCACACGTACGCTCCCCCTAGAGCGTTGTCGTACCCTCACCTGGACCCTAAACCGTCCCCGTCCCCTAACCCTAACCCTAGCCCGAACCCTAACCCTAACCCTTCCCCGAAGCCTGACCCTCACCCGTCCCCTAATCCTAACCCGTACGCTGACACTAACCCGCGCCCTCACACGTACGCTCCCCCTAGAGCGTTGTCGTACCCTCACCTGGACCCTAAACCGTCCCCGTCCCCTAACCCTAACCCTAGCCCGAACCTTAACCCTAACCCTTCCCCGAAGCCTGACCCTCACCCGTCCCCTAATCCTAACCCGTACGCTGACACTAACCCGCGCCCTCACACGTACGCTCCCCCTAGAGCGTTGTCGTACCCTCACCTGGACCCTAAACCGTCCCCGTCCCCTAACCCTAACCCTAGCCCGAACCCTAACCCTAACCCTTCCCCGAAGCCTGACCCTCACCCGTCCCCTAATCCTAACCCGTACGCTGACACTAACCCGCGCCCTCACACGTACGCTCCCCCTAGAGCGTTGTCGTACCCTCACCTGGACCCTAAACCGTCCCCGTCCCCTAACCCTAACCCTAGCCCGAACCCTAACCCTAACCCTTCCCCGAAGCCTGACCCTCACCCGTCCCCTAATCCTAACCCGTACGCTGACACTAACCCGCGCCCTCACACGTACGCTCCCCCTAGAGCGTTGTCGTACCCTCACCTGGACCCTAAACCGTCCCCGTCCCCTAACCCTAACCCTAGCCCGAACCCTAACCCTAACCCTTCCCCGAAGCCTGACCCTCACCCGTCCCCTAATCCTAACCCGTACGCTGACACTAACCCGCGCCCTCACACGTACGCTCCCCCTAGAGCGTTGTCGTACCCTCACCTGGACCCTAAACCGTCCCCGTCCCCTAAACCTAACCCTAGCCCGAACCCTAACCCTAACCCTTCCCCGAAGCCTGACCCTCACCCGTCCCCTAATCCTAACCCGTACACTGACACTAACCCGCGCCCTCACACGTACGCTCCCCCTAGAGCGTTGTCGTACCGTCACCTGGACCCTAAACCGTCCCCATCCCCTAACCCTAACCCTAGCCCGAACCCTAACCCTAACGCTTCCCCGAAACCTGACACTCACCCGTCCCCTAATCCTAACCCGTACGCTGACACTAACCCGCGCCCTCACACGTACGCTCCCCCTAGAGCGTTGTCGTACCCTCACCTGGACCCTAAACCGTCCCCGTCCCCTAACCCTAACCCTAGCCCGAACCCTAACCCTAACCCTTCCCCGAAGCCTGACCCTCACCCGTCCCCTAATCCTAACCCGTACGCTGACACTAACCCGCGCCCTCACACGTACGCTCCCCCTAGAGCGTTGTCGTACCCTCACCTGGACCCTAAACCGTCCCCGTCCCCTAACCCTAACCCTAGCCCGAACCCTAACCCTAACCCTTCCCCGAAGCCTGACCCTCACCCGTCCCCTAATCCTAACCCGTACGCTGACACTAACCCGCGCCCTCACACGTACGCTCCCCGTAGAGCGTTGTCGTACCCTCACCTGGACCCTAAACCGTCCCCGTCCCCTAACCCTAACCCTAGCCCGAACCCTAACCCTAACCCTTCCCCGAAGCCTGACCCTCACCCGTCCCCTAATCCTAACCCGTACGCTGACACTAACCCGCGCCCTCACACGTACATTCCCCCTAGAGCGTTGTCGTACCCTCACCTGGACCCTAAACCGTACCCGTCCCCTAACCCTAACCCTAGCCCGAACCCTAACCAAAACCCTTCCCCGAAGCCTGACCCTCACCCGTCCCCTAATCCTAACCCGTACGCTGACACTAACCCGCGCCCTCACACGTACGCTCCCCCTAGAGCGTTGTCGTACCCTCACCTGGACCCTAAACCGTCCCCGTCCCCTAACCCTAACCCTAGCCCGAACCCTTACCCTAACCCTTCCCCGAAGCCTGACCCTCACCCGTCCCCTAATCCTAACCCGTACGCTGACACTAACTCGCGCCCTCACACGTACGCTCCCCCTAGAGCGTTGTCGTACCCTCACCTGGACCCTAAACCGTGCCCGTCCCCTAACCCTAACCCTAGCCCGAACCCTAACCCTAACCCTTCCCCGAAGCCTGACCCTCACCCGTCCCCTAATCCTAACCCGTACGCTGACACTAACCCGCGCCCTCACACGTACGCTCCCCCTAGAGCGTTGTCGTACCCTCACCTGGACCCTAAACCGTCCCCGTCCCCTAACCCTAACCCTAGCCCGAACCCTAACCCTAACCCTTCCCCGAAGCCTGACCCTCACCCGTCCCCTAATCCTAACCCGTACGCTGACACTAACCCGCGCCCTCACACGTACGCTCCCCCTAGAGCGTTGTCGTACCCTCACCTGGACCCTAAACCGTCCCCGTCCCCTAACCCTAACCCTAGCCCGAACCCTAACCCTAACCCTTCCCCGAAGCCTGACCCTCACCCGTCCCCTAATCCTAACCCGTACGCTGACACTAACCCGCGCCCTCACACGTACGCTCCCCCTAGAGCGTTGTCGTACCCTCACCTGGACCCTAAACCGTCCCCGTCCCCTAACCCTAACCCTAGCCCGAACCCTAACCCTAACCCTTCCCCGAAGCCTGACCCTCACCCGTCCCCTAATCCTAACCCGTACGCTGACACTAACCCGCGCCCTCACACGTACGCTCCCCCTAGAGCGTTGTCGTACCCTCACCTGGACCCTAAACCGTCCCCGTCCCCTAAACCTAACCCTAGCCCGAACCCTAACCCTAAGCCTTCCCCGAAGCCTGACCCTCACCCGTCCCCTAATCCTAACCCGTACACTGACACTAACCCGCGCCCTCACACGTACGCTCCCCCTAGAGCGTTGTCGTACCCTCACCTGGACCCTAAACCGTCCCCGTCCCCTAACCCTAACCCTAGCCCGAACCCTAACCCTAACCCTTCCCCGAAGCCTGACCCTCACCCGTCCCCTAATCCTAACCCGTACGCTGACACTAACCCGCGCCCTCACACGTACGCTCCCCGTAGAGCGTTGTCGTACCCTCACCTGGACCCTAAACCGTCCCCGTCCCCTAACCCTAACCCTAGCCCGAACCCTAACCCTAACCCTTCCCCGAAGCCTGACCCTCACCCGTCCCCTAATCCTAACCCGTACGCTGACACTAACCCGCGCCCTCACACGTACATTCCCCCTACAGCGTTGTCGTACCCTCACCTGGACCCTAAACCGTACCCGTCCCCTAACCCTAACCCTAGCCCGAACCCTAACCAAAACCCTTCCCCGAAGCCTGACCCTCACCCGTCCCCTAATCCTAACCCGTACGCTGACACTAACCCGCGCCCTCACACGTACGCTCCCCCTAGAGCGTTGTCGTACCCTCACCTGGACCCTAAACCGTCCCCGTCCCCTAACCCTAACCCTAGCCCGAACCCTAACCCTAACCCTTCCCCGAAGCCTGACCCTCACCCGTCCCCTAATCCTAACCCGTACGCTGACACTAACCCGCGCCCTCACACGTACGCTCCCCCTAGAGCGTTGTCGTACCCTCACCTGGACCCTAAACCGTGCCCGTCCCCTAACCCTAACCCTAGCCCGAACCCTAACCCTAACCCTTCCCCGAAGCCTGACCCTCACCCGTCCCCTAATCCTAACCCGTACGCTGACACTAACCCGCGCCCTCACACGTACGCTCCCCCTAGAGCGTTGTCGTACCCTCACCTGGACCCTAAACCGTCCCCGTCCCCTAACCCTAACCCTAGCCCGAACCCTAACCCTAACCCTTCCCCGAAGCCTGACCCTCACCCGTCCCCTAATCCTAACCCGTACGCTGACACTAACCCGCGCCCTCACACGTATGCTCCCCCTAGAGCGTTGTCGTACCCTCACCTGGACCCTAAACCGTACCCGTCCCCTAACCCTAACCCTAGCCCGAACCCTAACCAAAACCCTTCCCCGATGCCTGACCCTCACCCGTCCCCTAATCCTAACCCGGACGCTGACACTAACCCGCGCCCTCACACGTACGCTCCCCCTAGAGCGTTGTCGTACCCTCACCTGGACCCTAAACCGTCCCCGTCCCCTAACCCTAACCCTAGCCCGAACCCTAACCCTAACCCTTCCCCGAAGCCTGACCCTCACCCGTCCCCTAATCCTAACCCGTACGCTGACACTAACCCGCGCCCTCACACGTACGCTCCCCCTAGAGCGTTGTCGTACCCTCACCTGGACCCTAAACCGTCCCCGTCCCCTAACCCTAACCCTAGCCCGAACCCTAACCCTAACCCTTCCCCGAAGCCTGACCCTCACCCGTCCCCTAATCCTAACCCGTACGCTGACACTAACCCGCGCCCTCACACGTACGCTCCCCCTAGAGCGTTGTCGTACCCTCACCTGGACCCTAAACCGTCCCCGTCCCCTAACCCTAACCCTAGCCCGAACCCTAACCCTAACCCTTCCCCGAAGCCTGACCCTCACCCGTCCCCTAATCCTAACCCGTACGCTGACACTAACCCGCGCCCTCACACGTACGCTCCCCCTAGAGCGTTGTCGTACCCTCACCTGGACCCTAAACCGTCCCCGTCCCCTAACCCTAACCCTAGCCCGAACCCTAACCCTAACCCTTCCCCGAAGCCTGACCCTCATCCGTCCCCTAATCCTAACCCGTACGCTGACACTAACCCGCGCCCTCACACGTACGCACCCCCTAGAGCGTTGTCGTACCCTCACCTGGACCCTAAACCGTCCCCGTCCCCTAACCCTAACCCTAGCCCGAACCCTAACCCTAACCCTTCCCCGAAGCCTGACCCTCACCCGTCCCCTAATCCTAACCCGTACGCTGACACTAACCCGCGCCCTCACACGTACGCTCCCCCTAGAGCGTTGTCGTACCCTCACCTGGACCCTAAACCGTCCCCGTCCCCTAACCCTAACCCCAGCCCGAACCCTAACCAAAACCCTTCCCCGAAGCCTGACCCTCACCCGTCCCATAATCCTAACCCGTACGCTGACACTAACCCGCGCCCTCACACGTACGCTCCCCCTAGAGCGTTGTCGTACCCTCACCTGGACCCTAAACCGTCCCCGTCCCCTAACCCTAACCCTAGCCCGAACCCTAACCCTAACCCTTCCCCGAAGCCTGACCCTCACCCGTCCCCTAATCCTAACCCGTACGCTGACACTAACCCGCGCCCTCACACGTACGCTCCCCCTAGAGCGTTGTCGTACCCTCACCTGGACCCTAAACCGTCCCCGTCCCCTAACCCTAACCCTAGCCCGAACCCTAACCCTAACCCTTCCCCGAAGCCTGACCCTCACCCGTCCCCTAATCCTAACCCGTACGCTGACACTAACCCGCGCCCTCACACGTACGCTCCCCCTAGAGCGTTGTCGTACCCTCACCTGGACCCTAAACCGTCCCCGTCCCTAACCCTAACCCTAGCCCGAACCCTAACCCTAACCCTTCCCCGAAGCCTGACCCTCACCCGTCCCCTAATCCTAACCCGTACGCTGACACTAACCCGCGCCCTCACACGTACGCTCCCCCTAGAGCGTTGTCGTACCCTCACCTGGACCCTAAACCGTCCCCGTCCCCTAACCCTAACCCTAGCCCGAACCCTAACCCTAACCCTTCCCCGAAGCCTGACCCTCACCCGTCCCCTAATCCTAACCCGTACGCTGACACTAACCCGCGCCCTCACACGTACGCTCCCCCTAGAGCGTTGTCGTACCCTCACCTGGACCCTAAACCGTCCCCGTCCCCTAACCCTAACCCTAGCCCGAACCCTAACCCTAACCCTTCCCCGAAGCCTGACCCTCACCCGTCCCCTAATCCTAACCCGTACGCTGACACTAACCCGCGCCCTCACACGTACGCTCCCCCTAGAGCGTTGTCGTACCTCACCTGGACCCTAAACCGTCCCCGTCCCCTAACCCTAACCCTAGCCCGAACCCTAACCCTAACCCTTCCCCGAAGCTGACCCTCACCCGTCCCCTAATCCTAACCCGTACGCTGACACTAACCCGCGCCCTCACACGTACGCTCCCCCTAGAGCGTTGTCGTACCCTCACCTGGACCCTAAACCGTCCCCGTCCCCTAACCCTAACCCTAGCCCGAACCCTAACCCTAACCCTTCCCCGAAGCCTGACCCTCACCCGTCCCCTAATCCTAACCCGTTACGCTGACACTAACCCGCGCCCTCACACGTACGCTCCCCCTAGAGCGTTGTCGTACCCTCACCTGGACCCTAAACCGTCCCCGTCCCCTAACCCTAACCCTAGCCCGAACCCTAACCCTAACCCTTCCCCGAAGCCTGACCCTCACCCGTCCCCTAATCCTAACCCGTACGCTGACACTAACCCGCGCCCTCACACGTACGCTCCCCCTAGAGCGTTGTCGTACCCTCACCTGGACCCTAAACCGTCCCCGTCCCCTAACCCTAACCCTAGCCCGAACCCTAACCCTAACCCTTCCCCGAAGCCTGACCCTCACCCGTCCCCTAATCCTAACCCGTACGCTGACACTAACCCGCGCCCCTCACACGTACGCTCCCCCTAGAGCGTTGTCGTACCCTCACCTGGACCCTAAACCGCCCCCGTCCCCTAACCCTAACCCTAGCCCGAACCCTAACCCTAACCCTTCCCCGAAGCCTGACCCTCACCCGTCCCCATAATCCTAACCCGTACGCTGACACTAACCCGCGCCCTCACACGTCGCTCCCCCTAGAGCGTTGTCGTACCCTCACCTGGACCCTAAACCGTCCCCGTCCCCTAACCCTAACCCTAGCCCGAACCCTAACCCTAACCCTTCCCCGAAGCCTGACCCTCACCCGTCCCCTAATCCTAACCCGTACGCTGACACTAACCCGCGCCCTCACACGTACGCTCCCCCTAGAGCGTTGTCGTACCCTCACCTGGACCCTAAACCGTCCCTGTCCCCTAACCCTAACCCTAGCCCGAACCCTAACCCTAACCCTTCCCCGAAGCCTGACCCTCACCCGTCCCCTAATCCTAACCCGTACGCTGACACTAACCCGCGCCCTCACACGTACGCTCCCCCTAGAGCGTTGTCGTACCCTCACCTGGACCCTAAACCGTCCCCGTCGCCTAATCCTAACCCTAGCCCGAACCCTAACCCTAACCCTTCCCCGAAGCCTGACCCTCACCCGTCCCCTAATCCTTACCCGTACGCTGACACTAACCCGCGCCTTCACACGTACGCTCCCCCTAGAGCGTTGTCGTACCCTCACCTGGACCCTAAACCGTCCCCGTCCCCTAACCCTAACCCTAGCCCGAACCCTAACCCTAACCCTTCCCCGAAGCCTGACCCTCAGGCGTCCACTAATCCTAACCCGTACGCTGACACTAACCCGCGCCCTCACACGTACGCTCCCCCTAGAGCGTTGTCGTACCCTCACCTGGACCCTAAACCGTCCCCGTCCCGTAACCCTAACCCTAGCCCGAACCCTAACCCTAACCCTTCCGCGAAGCCTGACCCTCACCCGTCCCCTAATCCTAACCCGTACGCTGACACTAACCCGCGCCCTCACACGTACGCTCCCCCTAGAGCGTTGTCGTACCCTCACCTGGACCCTAAACCGTCCCCGTCCCCTAACCCTAACCCTAGCCCCAACCCTAACGCTAACCCTTCCCCGAAGCCTGACCCTCACCCGTCCCCTAATCCTAACCCGTACGCTGACACTAACCCGCGCCCTCACACGTACGCTCCCCCTAGAGCGTTGTCGTACCCTCACCTGGACCCTAAACCGTCCCCGTCCCCTAACCCTAACCCTAGCCCGAACCCTAACCCTAACCCTTCCCCGAAGCCTGACCCTCACCCGTCCCCTAATCCTAACCCGTACGCTGACACTAACCCGCGCCCTCACACGTACGCTCCCCCTAGAGCGTTGTCGTACCCTCACCTGGACCCTAAACCGTCCCCGTCCCCTAACCCTAACCCTAGCCCGAACCCTAACCCTAACCCTTCCCCGAAGCCTGACCCTCACCCGTCCCCTAATCCTAACCCGTACGCTGACACTAACCCGCGCCCTCACACGTACGCTCCCCCTAGAGCGTTGTCGTACCCTCACCTGGACCCTAAACCGTCCCCGTCCCCTAACCCTAACCCTAGCCCGAACCCTAACCCTAACCCTTCCCCGAAGCCTGACCCTCACCCGTCCCCTAATCCTAACCCGTACGCTGACACTAACCCGCGCCCTCACACGTACGCTCCCCCTAGAGCGTTGTCGTACCCTCACCTGGACCCTAAACCGTCCCTGTCCCCTAACCCTAACCCTAGCCCGAACCCTAACCCTAACCCTTCCCCGAAGCCTGACCCTCACCCGTCCCCTAATCCTAACCCGTACGCTGACACTAACCCGCGCCCTCACACGTACGCTCCCCCTAGAGCGTTGTCGTACCCTCACCTGGACCCTAAACCGCCACCGTCCCCTAACCCTAACCCTAGCCCGAACCCTAACCCTCACCCTTCCCCGAAGCCTGACCCTCACCCGTCCCCTAATCCTAACCCGTACGCTGACACTAACCCGCGCCCTCACACGTACGCTCCCCCTAGAGCGTTGTCGTACCCTCACCTGGACCCTAAACCGTCCCCGTCGCCTAACCCTAACCCTAGCCCGAACCCTAACCCTAACCCTTCCCCGAAGCCTGACCCTCACCCGTCCCCTAATCCTAACCCGTACGCTGACACTAACCCGCGCCCTCACACGTACGCTCCCCCTAGACCGTTGTCGTACCCTCACCTGGACCCTAAACCGTCCCCGTCCCCTAACCCTAACCCTAGCCCGAACCCTAGCCCTAACCCTTCCCCGAAGCCTGACACTCACCCGTCCCCTAATCCTAACCCGTACGCTGACACTAACCCGCGCCCTCACAGGTACGCTCCCGCTAGAGCGTTGTCGTACCCTCACCTGGACCCTAAACCGTCCCCCTCCCCTAACCCTAACCCTAGCCCGAACCCTAACCCTAACCCTTCCCCGAAGCCTGACCCTCACCCGTCCCCTAATCCTAACCCGTACGCTGACACTAACCCGCGCCCTCACACGTACGCTCCCCTTAGAGCGTTGTCGTACCCTCACCTGGACCCTAAACCGTCCCCGTCCCCTAACCCTAACCCTAGCCCGAACCCTAACCCTAACCCTTCCCCGAAGCCTGACCCTCACCCGTCCCCTAATCCTAACCCGTACGCTGACACTAACCCGCGCCCTCACACGTACGCTCCCCCTAGAGCGTTGTCGTACCCTCACCTGGACCCTAAACCGTCCCCGTCCCCTAACCCTAACCCTAGCCCGAACCTTAACCCTAACCCTTCCCCGAAGCCTGACCCTCACCCGTCCCCTAATCCTAACCCGTACGCTGACACTAACCCGCGCCCTCACACGTACGCTCCCCCTAGAGCGTTGTCGTACCCTCACCTGGACCCTAAACCGTCCCCGTCCCCTAACCCTAACCCTAGCCCGAACCCTAACCCTAACCCTTCCCCGAAGCCTGACCCTCACCCGTCCCCTAATCCTAACCCGTACGCTGACACTAACCCGCGCCCTCACACGTACGCTCCCCCTAGAGCGTTGTCGTACCCTCACCTGGACCCTAAACCGTCCCCGGCCCCTAACCCTAACCCTAGCCCGAACCCTAACCCTAACCCTTCCCCGAAGCCTGACCCTCACCCGTCCCCTAATCCTAACCCGTACGCTGACACTAACCCGCGCCCTCACACGTACGCTCCCCCTAGAGCGTTGTCGTACCCTCACCTGGACCCTAAACCGTCCCCGTCCCCTAACCCTAACCCTAGCCCGAACCCTAACCCTAACCCTTCCCCGAAGCCTGACCCTCACCCGTCCCCTAATCCTAACCCGTACGCTGACACTAACCCGCGCCCTCACACGTACATTCCCCCTAGAGCGTTGTCGTACCCTCACCTGGACCCTAAACCGTCCCCGTCCCCTAACCCTAACCCTAGCCCGAACCCTAACCAAAACCCTTCCCCGAAGCCTGACCCTCACCCGTCCCCTAATCCTAACCCGTACGCTGACACTAACCCGCGCCCTCACACGTACGCTCCCCCTAGAGCGTTGTCGTACCCTCACCTGGACCCTAAACCGTCCCCGTCCCCTAACCCTAACCCTAGCCCGAACCCTGACCCTAACCCATCCCCGATGCCTGACCCTCACCCGTCCCCTAATCCTAACCCGTACGCTGACACTAACCCGCGCCCTCACACGTACGCTCCCCCTAGAGCGTTGTCGTACCCTCACCTGGACCCTAAACCGTCCCCGTACCCTAACCCTAACCCTAGCCCGAACCCTAACCCTAACCCTTCCCCGAAGCCTGACCCTCACCCGTCCCCTAATCCTAACCCGTACGCTGACACTAACCCGCGCCCTCACACGTACACTCCCCCTAGAGCGTTGTCGTACCCTCACCTGGACCCTAAACCGTCCCCGTCCCCTAACCCTAACCCTAACCCTTCCCCGAAGCCTGACCCTCACCCGTCCCCTAATCCTAACCCGTACGCTGACACTAACCCGCGCCCTCACACGTACGCTCCCCCTAGAGCGTTGTCGTACCCTCACCTGGACCCTAAACCGTCCCCGTCCCCTAACCCTAACCCTAGCCCGAACCCTAACCCTAACGCTTCCCCGAAGCCTGACCCTCACCCGTCCCCTAATCCTAACCCGTACGCTGACACTAACCCGCGCCCTCACACGTACGCTCCCCCTAGAGCGTTGTCGTACGCTCACCTGGACCCTAAACCGTCCCCGTCCCCTAACCCTAACCCTAGCCCGAACCCTAGCCCTAACCCTTCCCCGAAGCCTGACCCTCACCCGTCCCCTAATCCTAACCCGTACGCTGACACTAACCCGCGCCCTCACAGGTACGCTCCCGCTAGAGCGTTGTCGTACCCTCACCTGGACCCTAAACCGTCCCCGTCCCCTAACCCTAACCCTAGCCCGAACCCTAACCCTAACCCTTCCCCGAAGCCTGACCCTCACCCGTCCCCTAATCCTAACCCGTACGCTGACACTAACCCGCGCCCTCACACGTACGCTCCCCCTAGAGCGTTGTCGTACCCTCACCTGGACCCTAAACCGTCCCCGTCCCCTAACCCTAACCCTAGCCCGAACCCTAACCCTAACCCTTCCCCGAAGCCTGACCCTCACCCGTCCCCTAATCCTAACCCGTACGCTGACACTAACCCGCGCCCTCACACGTACGCTCCCCCTAGAGCGTTGTCGTACCCTCACCTGGACCCTAAACCGTCCCCGTCCCCTAACCCTAACCCTAGCCCGAACCCTAACCCTAACCCTTCCCCGAAGCCTGACCCTCACCCGTCCCCTAATCCTAACCCGTACGCTGACACTAACCCGCGCCCTCACACGTACGCTCCCCCTAGAGCGTTGCCGGACCCTCACCTGGACCCTAAACCATCCCCGTCCCCTAACCCTAACCCTAGCCCGAACCCTAACCCTAACCCTTCCCCGAAGCCTGACCCTCACCCGTCCCCTAATCCTAACCCGTACGCTGACACTAACCCGCGCCCTCACACGTACGCTCCCCCTAGAGCGTTGTCGTACCCTCACCTGTACCCTAAACTGTCCCCGTCCCCTAACCCTAACCCTAGCCCGAACCCTAACCCTAACCCTTCCCCGAAGCCTGACCCTCAGGCGTCCCCTAATCCTAACCCGTACGCTGACACTAACCCGCGCCCTCACACGTACGCTCCCCCTAGAGCGTTGTCGTACCCTCACCTGGACCCTAAACCGTCCCCGTCCCCTAACCCTAACCCTAGCCCGAACCCTAACCCTAACCCTTCCCCGAAGCCTGACCCTCACCCGTCCCCTAATCCTAACCCTTACGCTGACGCTAACCCGCGCCCTCACACGTACGCTCCCCCTAGAGCCTTGTCGTACCCTCACCTGGACCCTAAACCGTCCCCGTCCCCTAACCCTAACCCTAGCCCGAACCCTAACCCTAACCCTTCCCCGAAGCCTGACCCTCACCCGTCCTCTAATCCTAACCCGTACGCTGACACTAACCCGCGCCCTCACACGTACGCTCCCCCTAGAGCGTTGCCGTACCCTCATCTGGACCCTAAACCGTCCCCGTCCCCTAACCCTAACCCGAACCCGAACCCTAACCCTAACCCTTCCCCGAAGCCTGACCCTCACCCGTCCCCTAATCCTAACCCGTACGCTGACACTAACCCGCGCCCTCACACGTACGCTCCCCCTAGAGCGTTGTCGTACCCTCACCTGGACCCTAAACCGTCCCCGTCCCCTAACCCTAACCCTAGCCCGAACCCTAACCCTAACCCTTCCCCGAAGCCTGACCCTCAGGCGTCCCCTAATCCTAACCCGTACGCTGACACTAACCCGCGCCCTCACACGTACGCTCCCCCTAGAGCGTTGTCGTACCCTCACCTGGACCCTAAACCGTCCCCGTCCCCTAACCCTAACCCAGGCCCGAACCCTAACCCTAACCCTTCCCCGAAGCCTGACCCTCACCCGTCCCCTAATCCTAACCCGTACTCTGACACTAATCCGCACCCTCACACGTACGCTCCCCCTAGAGCGTTGTCGTACCCTCACCTGCACCCTAAACCGTCCCCGTCCCCTAACCCTAACCCTAGCCCGAACCCTAACCCTAACACTTCCCCGAAGCCTGACCCTCACCCGTCCCCTAATCCTAACCCGTACGCTGACAGTAACCCGCGCCCTCACACGTACGCTCCCCCTAGAGCGTTGTCGTACCCTCACCTGGACCCTAAACCGTCCCCGTCCCCTAACCCTAACCCTAGTCCGAACCCTAACCCTAACCCTTCCCCGAAGCCTGACCCTCAGGCGTCCCCTAATCCTAACCCGTACGCTGACACTAACCCGCGCCCTCACACGTACGCTCCCCCTAGAGCGTTGTCGTACCCTCACCTGGACCCTAAACCGTCCCCGTCCCCTAACCCTAACCCTAGCCCGAACCCTAACCCTAACCCTTCCCCGAAGCCTGACCCTCACCCGTCCCCTAATCCTAACCCGTACGCTGACACTAACCCGCGCCCTCACACGTACATTCCCCCTAGAGCGTTGTCGTACCCTCACCTGGACCCTAAACCGTACCCGTCCCCTAACCCTAACCCTAGCCCGAACCCTAACCAAAACCCTTCCCCGAAGCCTGACCCTCACCCGTCCCCTAATCCTAACCCGTACGCTGACACTAACCCGCGCCCTCACACGTACGCTCCCCCTAGAGCGTTGTCGTACCCTCACCTGGACCCTAAACCGTCCCCGTCCCCTAACCCTAACCCTAGCCCGAACCCTTACCCTAACCCTTCCCCGAAGCCTGACCCTCACCCGTCCCCTAATCCTAACCCGTACGCTGACACTAACTCGCGCCCTCACACGTACGCTCCCCCTAGAGCGTTGTCGTACCCTCACCTGGACCCTAAACCGTGCCCGTCCCCTAACCCTAACCCTAGCCCGAACCCTAACCCTAACCCTTCCCCGAAGCCTGACCCTCACCCGTCCCCTAATCCTAACCCGTACGCTGACACTAACCCGCGCCCTCACACGTACGCTCCCCCTAGAGCGTTGTCGTACCCTCACCTGGACCCTAAACCGTCCCCGTCCCCTAACCCTAACCCTAGCCCGAACCCTAACCCTAACCCTTCCCCGAAGCCTGACCCTCACCCGTCCCCTAATCCTAACCCGTACGCTGACACTAACCCGCGCCCTCACACGTACGCTCCCCCTAGAGCGTTGTCGTACCCTCACCTGGACCCTAAACCGTCCCCGTCCCCTAACCCTAACCCTAGCCCGAACCCTAACCCTAACCCTTCCCCGAAGCCTGACCCTCACCCGTCCCCTAATCCTAACCCGTACGCTGACACTAACCCGCGCCCTCACACGTACGCTCCCCCTAGAGCGTTGTCGTACCCTCACCTGGACCCTAAACCGTCCCCGTCCCCTAACCCTAACCCTAGCCCGAACCCTAACCCTAACCCTTCCCCGAAGCCTGACCCTCACCCGTCCCCTAATCCTAACCCGTACGCTGACACTAACCCGCGCCCTCACACGTACGCTCCCCCTAGAGCGTTGTCGTACCCTCACCTGGACCCTAAACCGTCCCCGTCCCCTAAACCTAACCCTAGCCCGAACCCTAACCCTAACCCTTCCCCGAAGCCTGACCCTCACCCGTCCCCTAATCCTAACCCGTACACTGACACTAACCCGCGCCCTCACACGTACGCTCCCCCTAGAGCGTTGTCGTACCCTCACCTGGACCCTAAACCGTCCCCGTCCCCTAACCCTAACCCTAGCCCGAACCCTAACCCTAACCCTTCCCCGAAGCCTGACCCTCACCCGTCCCCTAATCCTAACCCGTACGCTGACACTAACCCGCGCCCTCACACGTACGCTCCCCGTAGAGCGTTGTCGTACCCTCACCTGGACCCTAAACCGTCCCCGTCCCCTAACCCTAACCCTAGCCCGAACCCTAACCCTAACCCTTCCCCGAAGCCTGACCCTCACCCGTCCCCTAATCCTAACCCGTACGCTGACACTAACCCGCGCCCTCACACGTACATTCCCCCTACAGCGTTGTCGTACCCTCACCTGGACCCTAAACCGTACCCGTCCCCTAACCCTAACCCTAGCCCGAACCCTAACCAAAACCCTTCCCCGAAGCCTGACCCTCACCCGTCCCCTAATCCTAACCCGTACGCTGACACTAACCCGCGCCCTCACACGTACGCTCCCCCTAGAGCGTTGTCGTACCCTCACCTGGACCCTAAACCGTCCCCGTCCCCTAACCCTAACCCTAGCCCGAACCCTAACCCTAACCCTTCCCCGAAGCCTGACCTTCACCCGTCCCCTAATCCTAACCCGTACGCTGACACTAACCCGCGCCCTCACACGTACGCTCCCCCTAGAGCGTTGTCGTACCCTCACCTGGACCCTAAACCGTGCCCGTCCCCTAACCCTAACCCTAGCCCGAACCCTAACCCTAACCCTTCCCCGAAGCCTGACCCTCACCCGTCCCCTAATCCTAACCCGTACGCTGACACTAACCCGCGCCCTCACACGTACGCTCCCCCTAGAGCGTTGTCGTACCCTCACCTGGACCCTAAACCATCCCCGTCCCCTAACCCTAACCCTAGCCCGAACCCTAACCCTAACCCTTCCCCGAAGCCTGACCCTCACCCGTCCCCTAATCCTAACCCGTACGCTGACACTAACCCGCGCCCTCACACGTATGCTCCCCCTAGAGCGTTGTCGTACCCTCACCTGGACCCTAAACCGTACCCGTCCCCTAACCCTAACCCTAGCCCGAACCCTAACCGAAACCCTTCCCCGATGCCTGACCCTCACCCGTCCCCTAATCCTAACCCGGACGCTGACACTAACCCGCGCCCTCACACGTACGCTCCCCCTAGAGCGTTGTCGTACCCTCACCTGGACCCTAAACCGTCCCCGTCCCCTAACCCTAACCCTAGCCCGAACCCTAACCCTAACCCTTCCCCGAAGCCTGACCCTCACCCGTCCCCTAATCCTAACCCGTACGCTGACACTAACCCGCGCCCTCACACGTACGCTCCCCCTAGAGCGTTGTCGTACCCTCACCTGGACCCTAAACCGTCCCCGTCCCCTAACCCTAACCCTAGCCCGAACCCTAACCCTAACCCTTCCCCGAAGCCTGACCCTCACCCGTCCCCTAATCCTAACCCGTACGCTGACACTAACCCGCGCCCTCACACGTACGCTCCCCCTAGAGCGTTGTCGTACCCTCACCTGGACCCTAAACCGTCCCCGTCCCCTAACCCTAACCCTAGCCCGAACCCTAACCCTAACCCTTCCCCGAAGCCTGACCCTCACCCGTCCCCTAATCCTAACCCGTACGCTGACACTAACCCGCGCCCTCACACGTACGCTCCCCCTAGAGCGTTGTCGTACCCTCACCTGGACCCTAAACCGTCCCCGTCCCCTAACCCTAACCCTAGCCCGAACCCTAACCCTAACCCTTCCCCGAAGCCTGACCCTCATCCGTCCCCTAATCCTAACCCGTACGCTGACACTAACCCGCGCCCTCACACGTACGCACCCCCTAGAGCGTTGTCGTACCCTCACCTGGACCCTAAACCGTCCCCGTCCCCTAACCCTAACCCTAGCCCGAACCCTAACCCTAACCCTTCCCCGAAGCCTGACCCTCACCCGTCCCCTAATCCTAACCCGTACGCTGACACTAACCCGCGCCCTCACACGTACGCTCCCCCTAGAGCGTTGTCGTACCCTCACCTGGACCCTAAACCGTCCCCGTCCCCTAACCCTAACCCCAGCCCGAACCCTAACCAAAACCCTTCCCCGAAGCCTGACCCTCACCCGTCCCATAATCCTAACCCGTACGCTGACACTAACCCGCGCCCTCACACGTACGCTCCCCCTAGAGCGTTGTCGTACCCTCACCTGGACCCTAAACCGTCCCCGTCCCCTAACCCTAACCCTAGCCCGAACCCTAACCCTAACCCTTCCCCGAAGCCTGACCCTCACCCGTCCCCTAATCCTAACCCGTACGCTGACACTAACCCGCGCCCTCACACGTACGCTCCCCCTAGAGCGTTGTCGTACCCTCACCTGGACCCTAAACCGTCCCCGTCCCCTAACCCTAACCCTAGCCCGAACCCTAACCCTAACCCTTCCCCGAAGCCTGACCCTCACCCGTCCCCTAATCCTAACCCGTACGCTGACACTAACCCGCGCCCTCACACGTACGCTCCCCCTAGAGCGTTGTCGTACCCTCACCTGGACCCTAAACCGTCCCCGTCCCCTAACCCTAACCCTAGCCCGAACCCTAACCCTAACCCTTCCCCGAAGCCTGACCCTCACCCGTCCCCTAATCCTAACCCGTACGCTGACACTAACCCGCGCCCTCACACGTACGCTCCCCCTAGAGCGTTGTCGTACCCTCACCTGGACCCTAAACCGTCCCCGTCCCCTAACCCTAACCCTAGCCCGAACCCTAACCCTAACCCTTCCCCGAAGCCTGACCCTCACCCGTCCCCTAATCCTAACCCGTACGCTGACACTAACCCGCGCCCTCACACGTACGCTCCCCCTAGAGCGTTGTCGTACCCTCACCTGGACCCTAAACCGTCCCCGTCCCCTAACCCTAACCCTAGCCCGAACCCTAACCCTAACCCTTCCCCGAAGCCTGACCCTCACCCGTCCCCTAATCCTAACCCGTACGCTGACACTAACCCGCGCCCTCACACGTACGCTCCCCCTAGAGCGTTGTCGTACCCTCACCTGGACCCTAAACCGCCCCCGTCCCCTAACCCTAACCCTAGCCCGAACCCTAACCCTAACCCTTCCCCGAAGCCTGACCCTCACCCGTCCCCTAATCCTAACCCGTACGCTGACACTAACCCGCGCCCTCACACGTACGCTCCCCCTAGAGCGTTGTCGTACCCTCACCTGGACCCTAAACCGTCCCCGTCCCCTAACCCTAACCCTAGCCCGAACCCTAACCCTAACCCTTCCCCGAAGCCTGACCCTCACCCGTCCCCTAATCCTAACCCGTACGCTGACACTAACCCGCGCCCTCACACGTACGCTCCCCCTAGAGCGTTGTCGTACCCTCACCTGGACCCTAAACCGTCCCCGTCCCCTAACCCTAACCCTAGCCCGAACCCTAACCCTAACCCTTCCCCGAAGCCTGACCCTCACCCGTCCCCTAATCCTAACCCGTACGCTGACACTAACCCGCGCCCTCACACGTACGCTCCCCCTAGAGCGTTGTCGTACCCTCACCTGGACCCTAAACCGTCCCCGTCGCCTAATCCTAACCCTAGCCCGAACCCTAACCCTAACCCTTCCCCGAAGCCTGACCCTCACCCGTCCCCTAATCCTTACCCGTACGCTGACACTAACCCGCGCCTTCACACGTACGCTCCCCCTAGAGCGTTGTCGTACCCTCACCTGGACCCTAAACCGTCCCCGTCCCCTAACCCTAACCCTAGCCCGAACCCTAACCCTAACCCTTCCCCGAAGCCTGACCCTCAGGCGTCCACTAATCCTAACCCGTACGCTGACACTAACCCGCGCCCTCACACGTACGCTCCCCCTAGAGCGTTGTCGTACCCTCACCTGGACCCTAAACCGTCCCCGTCCCGTAACCCTAACCCTAGCCCGAACCCTAACCCTAACCCTTCCGCGAAGCCTGACCCTCACCCGTCCCCTAATCCTAACCCGTACGCTGACACTAACCCGCGCCCTCACACGTACGCTCCCCCTAGAGCGTTGTCGTACCCTCACCTGGACCCTAAACCGTCCCCGTCCCCTAACCCTAACCCTAGCCCCAACCCTAACGCTAACCCTTCCCCGAAGCCTGACCCTCACCCGTCCCCTAATCCTAACCCGTACGCTGACACTAACCCGCGCCCTCACACGTACGCTCCCCCTAGAGCGTTGTCGTACCCTCACCTGGACCCTAAACCGTCCCCGTCCCCTAACCCTAACCCTAGCCCGAACCCTAACCCTAACCCTTCCCCGAAGCCTGACCCTCACCCGTCCCCTAATCCTAACCCGTACGCTGACACTAACCCGCGCCCTCACACGTACGCTCCCCCTAGAGCGTTGTCGTACCCTCACCTGGACCCTAAACCGTCCCCGTCCCCTAACCCTAACCCTAGCCCGAACCCTAACCCTAACCCTTCCCCGAAGCCTGACCCTCACCCGTCCCCTAATCCTAACCCGTACGCTGACACTAACCCGCGCCCTCACACGTACGCTCCCCCTAGAGCGTTGTCGTACCCTCACCTGGACCCTAAACCGTCCCCGTCCCCTAACCCTAACCCTAGCCCGAACCCTAACCCTAACCCTTCCCCGAAGCCTGACCCTCACCCGTCCCCTAATCCTAACCCGTACGCTGACACTAACCCGCGCCCTCACACGTACGCTCCCCCTAGAGCGTTGTCGTACCCTCACCTGGACCCTAAACCGTCCCCGTCCCCTAACCCTAACCCTTCCCCGAAGCCTGACCCTCACCCGTCCCCTAATCCTAACCCGTACGCTGACACTAACCCGCGCCCTCACACGTACGCGCCCCCTAGAGCGTTGTCGTACCCTCACCTGGACCCTAAACCGCCACCGTCCCCTAACCCTAACCCTAGCCCGAACCCTAACCCTCACCCTTCCCCGAAGCCTGACCCTCACCCGTCCCCTAATCCTAACCCGTACGCTGACACTAACCCGCGCCCTCACACGTACGCTCCCCCTAGAGCGTTGTCGTACCCTCACCTGGACCCTAAACCGTCCCCGTCGCCTAACCCTAACCCTAGCCCGAACCCTAACCCTAACCCTTCCCCGAAGCCTGACCCTCACCCGTCCCCTAATCCTAACCCGTACGCTGACACTAACCCGCGCCCTCACACGTACGCTCCCCCTAGACCGTTGTCGTACCCTCACCTGGACCCTAAACCGTCCCCGTCCCCTAACCCTAACCCTAGCCCGAACCCTAGCCCTAACCCTTCCCCGAAGCCTGACACTCACCCGTCCCCTAATCCTAACCCGTACGCTGACACTAACCCGCGCCCTCACAGGTACGCTCCCGCTAGAGCGTTGTCGTACCCTCACCTGGACCCTAAACCGTCCCCCTCCCCTAACCCTAACCCTAGCCCGAACCCTAACCCTAACCCTTCCCCGAAGCCTGACCCTCACCCGTCCCCTAATCCTAACCCGTACGCTGACACTAACCCGCGCCCTCACACGTACGCTCCCCCTAGAGCGTTGTCGTACCCTCACCTGGACCCTAAACCGTCCCCGTCCCCTAACCCTAACCCTAGCCCGAACCCTAACCCTAACCCTTCCCCGAAGCCTGACCCTCACCCGTCCCCTAATCCTAACCCGTACGCTGACACTAACCCGCGCCCTCACACGTACGCTCCCCCTAGAGCGTTGTCGTACCCTCACCTGGACCCTAAACCGTCCCCGTCCCCTAACCCTAACCCTAGCCCGAACCTTAACCCTAACCCTTCCCCGAAGCCTGACCCTCACCCGTCCCCTAATCCTAACCCGTACGCTGACACTAACCCGCGCCCTCACACGTACGCTCCCCCTAGAGCGTTGTCGTACCCTCACCTGGACCCTAAACGGTCCCCGTCCCCTAACCCTAACCCTAGCCCGAACCCTAACCCTAACCCTTCCCCGAAGCCTGACCCTCACCCGTCCCCTAATCCTAACCCGTACGCTGACACTAACCCGCGCCCTCACACGTACGCTCCCCCTAGAGCGTTGTCGTACCCTCACCTGGACCCTAAACCGTCCCCGGCCCCTAACCCTAACCCTAGCCCGAACCCTAACCCTAACCCTTCCCCGAAGCCTGACCCTCACCCGTCCCCTAATCCTAACCCGTACGCTGACACTAACCCGCGCCCTCACACGTACGCTCCCCCTAGAGCGTTGTCGTACCCTCACCTGGACCCTAAACCGTCCCCGTCCCCTAACCCTAACCCTAGCCCGAACCCTAACCCTAACCCTTCCCCGAAGCCTGACCCTCACCCGTCCCCTAATCCTAACCCGTACGCTGACACTAACCCGCGCCCTCACACTTACATTCCCCCTAGAGCGTTGTCGTACCCTCACCTGGACCCTAAACCGTCCCCGTCCCCTAACCCTAACCCTAGCCCGAACCCTAACCAAAACCCTTCCCCGAAGCCTGACCCTCACCCGTCCCCTAATCCTAACCCGTACGCTGACACTAACCCGCGCCCTCACACGTACGCTCCCCCTAGAGCGTTGTCGTACCCTCACCTGGACCCTAAACCGTCCCCGTCCCCTAACCCTAACCCTAGCCCGAACCCTGACCCTAACCCATCCCCGAAGCCTGACCCTCACCCGTCCCCTAATCCTAACCCGTACGCTGACACTAACCCGCGCCCTCACACGTACGCTCCCCCTAGAGCGTTGTCGTACCCTCACCTGGACCCTAAACCGTCCCCGTACCCTAACCCTAACCCTAGCCCGAACCCTAACCCTAACCCTTCCCCGAAGCCTGACCCTCACCCGTCCCCTAATCCTAACCCGTACGCTGACACTAACCCGCGCCCTCACACGTACACTCCCCCTAGAGCGTTGTCGTACCCTCACCTGGACCCTAAACCGTCCCCGTCCCCTAACCCTAACCCCAGCCCGAACCCTAACCCTAACCCTTCCCCGAAGCCTGACCCTCACCCGTCCCCTAATCCTAACCCGTACGCTGACACTAACCCGCGCCCTCACACGTACGCTCCCCCTAGAGCGTTGTCGTACCCTCACCTGGACCCTAAACCGTCCCCGTCCCCTAACCCTAACCCTAGCCCGAACCCTAACCCTAACGCTTCCCCGAAGCCTGACCCTCACCCGTCCCCTAATCCTAACCCGTACGCTGACACTAACCCGCGCCCTCACACGTACGCTCCCCCTAGAGCGTTGTCGTACCCTCACCTGGACCCTAAACCGTCCCCGTCCCCTAACCCTAACCCTAGCCCGAACCCTAGCCCTAACCCTTCCCCGAAGCCTGACCCTCACCCGTCCCCTAATCCTAACCCGTACGCTGACACTAACCCGCGCCCTCACAGGTACGCTCCCGCTAGAGCGTTGTCGTACCCTCACCTGGACCCTAAACCGTCCCCGTCCCCTAACCCTAACCCTAGCCCGAACCCTAACCCTAACCCTTCCCCGAAGCCTGACCCTCACCCGTCCCCTAATCCTAACCCGTACGCTGACACTAACCCGCGCCCTCACACGTACGCTCCCCCTAGAGCGTTGTCGTACCCTCACCTGGACCCTAAACCGTCCCCGTCCCCTAACCCTAACCCTAGCCCGAACCCTAACCCTAACCCTTCCCCGAAGCCTGACCCTCACCCGTCCCCTAATCCTAACCCGTACGCTGACACTAACCCGCGCCCTCACACGTACGCTCCCCCTAGAGCGTTGTCGTACCCTCACCTGGACCCTAAACCGTCCCCGTCCCCTAACCCTAACCCTAGCCCGAACCCTAACCCTAACCCTTCCCCGAAGCCTGACCCTCACCCGTCCCCTAATCCTAACCCGTACGCTGACACTAACCCGCGCCCTCACACGTACGCTCCCCCTAGAGCGTTGCCGGACCCTCACCTGGACCCTAAACCATCCCCGTCCCCTAACCCTAACCCTAGCCCGAACCCTAACCCTAACCCTTCCCCGAAGCCTGACCCTCACCCGTCCCCTAATCCTAACCCGTACGCTGACACTAACCCGCGCCCTCACACGTACGCTCCCCCTAGAGCGTTGTCGTACCCTCACCTGTACCCTAAACTGTCCCCGTCCCCTAACCCTAACCCTAGCCCGAACCCTAACCCTAACCCTTCCCCGAAGCCTGACCCTCAGGCGTCCCCTAATCCTAACCCGTACGCTGACACTAACCCGCGCCCTCACACGTACGCTCCCCCTAGAGCGTTGTCGTACCCTCACCTGGACCCTAAACCGTCCCCGTCCCCTAACCCTAACCCTAGCCCGAACCCTAACCCTAACCCTTCCCCGAAGCCTGACCCTCACCCGTCCCCTAATCCTAACCCTTACGCTGACGCTAACCCGCGCCCTCACACGTACGCTCCCCCTAGAGCCTTGTCGTACCCTCACCTGGACCCTAAACCGTCCCCGTCCCCTAACCCTAACCCTAGCCCGAACCCTAACCCTAACCCTTCCCCGAAGCCTGACCCTCACCCGTCCTCTAATCCTAACCCGTACGCTGACACTAACCCGCGCCCTCACACGTACGCTCCCCCTAGAGCGTTGCCGTACCCTCATCTGGACCCTAAACCGTCCCCGTCCCCTAACCCTAACCCGAACCCGAACCCTAACCCTAACCCTTCCCCGAAGCCTGACCCTCACCCGTCCCCTAATCCTAACCCGTACGCTGACACTAACCCGCGCCCTCACACGTACGCTCCCCCTAGAGCGTTGTCGTACCCTCACCTGGACCCTAAACCGTCCCCGTCCCCTAACCCTAACCCTAGCCCGAACCCTAACCCTAACCCTTCCCCGAAGCCTGACCCTCAGGCGTCCCCTAATCCTAACCCGTACGCTGACACTAACCCGCGCCCTCACACGTACGCTCCCCCTAGAGCGTTGTCGTACCCTCACCTGGACCCTAAACCGTCCCCGTCCCCTAACCCTAACCCAGGCCCGAACCCTAACCCTAACCCTTCCCCGAAGCCTGACCCTCACCCGTCCCCTAATCCTAACCCGTACTCTGACACTAATCCGCACCCTCACACGTACGCTCCCCCTAGAGCGTTGTCGTACCCTCACCTGCACCCTAAACCGTCCCCGTCCCCTAACCCTAACCCTAGCCCGAACCCTAACCCTAACACTTCCCCGAAGCCTGACCCTCACCCGTCCCCTAATCCTAACCCGTACGCTGACAGTAACCCGCGCCCTCACACGTACGCTCCCCCTAGAGCGTTGTCGTACCCTCACCTGGACCCTAAACCGTCCCCGTCCCCTAACCCTAACCCTAGTCCGAACCCTAACCCTAACCCTTCCCCGAAGCCTGACCCTCAGGCGTCCCCTAATCCTAACCCGTACGCTGACACTAACCCGCGCCCTCACACGTACGCTCCCCCTAGAGCGTTGTCGTACCCTCACCTGGACCCTAAACCGTCCCCGTCCCCTAACCCTAACCCTAGCCCGAACCCTAACCCTAACCCTTCCCCGAAGCCTGACCCTCACCCGTCCCCTAATCCTAACCCGTACGCTGACACTAACCCGCGCCCTCACACGTACGCTCCCCCTAGAGCGTTGTCGTACCCTCACCTGGACCCTAAACCGTCCCCGTCCCCTAACCCTAACCCTAACCCTAGCCCGAACCCTAACCCTAACCCTTCCCCGAAGCCTGACCCTCACCCGTCCCCTAATCCTAACCCGTACGCTGACACTAACCCGCGCCCTCACACGTACGCTCCCCCTAGAGCGTTGTCGTACCCTCACCTGGACCCTAAACCGTCCCCGTCCCCTAACCCTAACCCTAGCCCCAACCCTAACCCTAACCCTTCGCCGAAGCCTGACCCTCACCCGTCCCCTAATCCTAACCCGTACGCTGACACTAACCCGCGCCCTCACACGTACGCTCCCCCTAAAGCGTTGTCGTACCCTCACCTGGACCCTAAACCGTCCCCGTCCAATAACGCTAACCCTAGCCCGAACCCTAACCCTAACACTTCCCCGAAGCCTGACCCTCACCCGTCCCCTAATCCTAACCCGTACGCTGACACTAACCCACGCCCTCACACGCACGCTCCCCCTAGAACATTGTCGTACCCTCACCTGGACCCTAAACCGTCCCCGTCCCCTAACCCTAACCCTAGCCCGAACCCTAACCCTAACGCTTCCCCGAAGCCTGACCCTCACCCGTCCCCTAATCCTAACCCGTACGCTGACACTAACCCGCGCCCTCACACGTACGCTCCCCCTAAAGCGTTGTCGTACCCTCACCTGGACCCTAAACCGTCCCCGTCCCCTAACCCTAACCCTAGCCCGAACCCTAACCCTAACCCTTCCCCGAAGCCTGACCCTCACCCGTCCCCTAATCCTAACCCGTACGCTGACACTAACCCGCGCCCTCACACGTACGCTCCTCCTAGAGCGTTGTTGTACCCTCACCTGGACCCTAAACCGTCCCCGTCCCCTAACCCTAACCCTGGCCCGAACCCTAACCCTAACCCTTCCCCGAAGCCTGACCCTCAGGCGTCCCCTAATCCTAACCCGTACGCTGACACTAACCCGCGCCCTCACACGTACGCTCCCCCTAGAGCGTTGTCGTACCCTCACCTGGACCCTAAACCGTCCCCGTCCCCTAACCCTAACCCTAGCCCGAACCCTAACCCTAACCCTTCCCCGAAGCCTGAGCCTCAGGCGTCCCCTAATCCTAACCCGTACGCTGACACTAACCCGCGC